>NW_017672236.1:37777-71099 GCF_001879085.1 Nicotiana attenuata | reverse complement strand
GGTCCATCCTTTTTTAACATCCTAGATACGCACAAAATGATTCGACAGAAAGACAGAAAAAACCTTCAAGCCTCTCTTTCCACACTGCACTCTTCAACTGAGTAATCGTCTCCGGCTGTATAAGGGAGCCTAATTTACTTTCAATCTCTTCGAGACTCATTTCTGCAGGCTGTTCATATATCAAAATTGATTTATTAATCACGTGTGATTTCTACAGTATTAAGAATGATAAAAGGATGCTAAAGCTAAAAGCTAAATTTGGATTAGAAATCACCTCAACATCTTCAACTTCAACAGGCTTAGATGCCTTCAACTGAGTAGCTCCATCACCCCTCTTACTTGTACCAGATTTTGCAGAAGTCCCTTTCTTACTAGGAGGCTTAGAATCATAAGGAGAAAAAATGAGGAAGAACAAAAAGAAGAAGAGCAAAAGAAAGATAATTAGGAGGCTCTGAGGCAGGAAATAGAATGCAAAACTTACAGCGGCCTGGACAGGTTTCTTTCCACTAAGCATGCTCGCTGCAGACCTCTTAGCAAGTGATCCAGTTGAAGACTACAAGATGAGTTAAGTTTAATATGCTTAGAACTGAAAGAACACAGACTAGAAATGATATAAGAATAAAATAGGGAAAAAGATATCGACAAACAAAATCCACCTAAGACTGATAAGGACAGATGATTTCAAAATATTGAATACCCTAAAATATTTAAAAGAAAAACAAAAGAAAGCAAAAAAAATGACGTTTGCCATCGTATGACATAGAGAGTGTGGGATCTACTTGAATACAACTCTAAAGACGAGAAAAAAAACTTTTTAAACAGCCCCAACTAGCTAGGAACCAAATGTCAGTGTACCAACGAATGCTCCAAATACAAATACATCAACTGGAGTTAGAACAAATAAGTCAAATTAACTTGCGAACTAATATTTACGAGTGTGGTAAAGTAAAGCTGAAAAGTGTGCCTACAATCTCCAAAAATAACTCAAATAGTATTGATTACTATATGATAAGATAGTCACCTGGGTGGAAGACATAGTTCCTCCGGCTGATGGGACTGCACCTGAGAGTTATTTACAATTGAGCATGTTAAGACAGTCATGAAAGCAATAAACAGATAATAGTACAACAGATAGAATGGAAAACTTTTAGAAGTAAAAGAATTTCAAACCAGAGCTGGATGTGGAAGCTGGATCACCACCAGAGCCCCCAATCATTTCGGATAACTTCTTCTTTCTAACATCATCTAGTTTCTCCAACGACTTCTCCAGAGGTCTCATGCCAACCGACTTGAAAAAGATGGAAAAACACAGCAAGAGAGGTCAATGGGATAGTTGAGTGAGAAGCTCTACAAATAGAGAGAAAAATCCCAGAAATAAGTACCTTGGCCACAGCTGCCAAGGCTGAAAAAGCAGCATCTCTAACTTCTGGTGTTCCATCATTCAAGCTCTGTGCGACATAATATACCAGTATCATCAACTTGGCATCCATACAAAAGAGAAAATACAGGCAAGACGAAATAATCTAAGAGAGAGTGTATCAGGAGATGAAAAGTAGCAACGTCAATGCAACCCGTGTAGGTCCACCTCAACATTCAAATAAGCAACGAGAAAAGGTAGCAAGTGAATAAAACTTCCAATCAAAGGAAGAAGAGATAGGGAAGACTAGACGAAACCATCTAAGACACATGCTATCAGATGATGGAAAGGATAAATGTCCTTGCAAGGGTAACTATCCAAACATAGAATTCAATGAAGCCGCATGATATATTGCAATTGAAAATAAAACAGCATCTTTTTCTTTAAAAAGGAGGAAAGATAAACATACTCCTCTATCAAACTTTATCTGACAATTTCCTCTAAATGGCTAGGCTACCCCCGACCTGTTCTGAAATTTTCCGATGAGCAAAAATTGAATACATGTTATTTGGGCATCGAAGATTCTCTTTTATACACATTAAACTTCATTTTCATACATATTATTTAAACTTCACCAAGCTAATAAGGGCAGCGGGGTACACAAAATATCCCCCGTGCATGGGGTCCTGGGAAGGGCGGGACCGTGTTGGTCTATTATACCAAGCTAAAGAAGCATTCAAATATTAATTGTATACTGAAACATCCTAGGGCATTCTATATACAAAAAGATGACAATCAGAGAATTTCATCCCAAGGGAAAGAATACATAGCCGAATGTCATCAAAGTAACAAACCACAATCTTTTCTACCATGATTTACAAGTTCAACAATCATGTTTCAACAATGTCAGCAAAGAGAATAAAGCATTCTGCAGAACAACAAAGGATTACCACAAAATACAATTGTACTCCCAAAACAAAGTCCAATAGTTGATTTTGTGTATGCACGATACAACAACAACAAACCCAGTATAATCCCACAAGTGCGGTCTGGGGAGGGTAGTGTGTACCGAGACCTTACCCCCTACCTGGAAGGTAGAGAGGCTAGAGTTTCTGATAGACAATCGGCTCAAGGATTTTGTGTGTGCACGATGCAGAAGTTTAACCACTAATCATACTAGAGTTGTAAAAGAAAGGAAAAAGGTAAGACTTGAGGGTTGATATCACAATTAAAAACAATTTATCAAAAGAAAGACTCGGCACTATTAGAAACAAAAGAACATAGTAACCCATTGAACTAACCTCCATACAAATGGGAACATATTCCTTATGTGCTTTTAAAATAACAGCCTTGTTGCTTGTTTCAATACAAAATGTCACCCAATTTAAAGTCAGTGATCGCACTAGAGGAACTTTATTTTTCGTGGCAGTCTTGACATCTGCAAAAGTACATAAATCAATCAGATATTTTTTCCAATCCAATATTTCACTTTAGTGAAATCAATTTACAAGGCAAAGGACAACATATTCAACCCCTCCATCACAAAAACATGAAGCTAATGACAATTGTTAGAAGTACTATTATAGTAAATATTGAACAAAGTCAGTGAGATAGACCAGATGCATGATTGGATGTTTGTCATCTTCGCAATATAAGACATGAAAGTCTTCTAGTACAAATTCAATATAATTCTATACTTATTTTACATAAAGATGTCTAGGAAATAGATAGTGAGAGTGAGTATGTCATCACAATGGACACTGAGAAGCAATACATTACTACCAAAAAAAATTCACAAGTTAAATATATAAAATCAGTTGTGGCATCTTAAAGAATATTTGCAGCATCTGAAGAAGCCTTCTTAGGTTTGAAAATGGAACCTGCCTTCAACAATATCAGTGAGAATTAAGCACCCTGATTTGTGCATCGCCTGGAGTGTTTGAGTAAGTGCATCCGTCAAAGTTGGTTTTTTCTCTTTCAGTTTTTCCTATAAAGAATAGAACAAGGAACAGGGAAATATAACAGCTTTCCTTATTGGATGATCATCAGAAGAAAATTTCAGTTAAAAGACACTAAATAAAGTATCTAAGAACAGACTACACAAATTGGTTACATGCAGGATTTGCTGATAAATGCAATGTGCTATAACTATGGGTGTGTCAACGTATCCAATAAGGACATGAAGAGTGTTGTTAGTTTTTCTCTCCCCTCACTTGGCATCCGATTTCAGTTACAGCAGAAAGAAACCAATAAAGGAGAAGGATAATAGGAGGTTGAAACAGAATATGAGGCAGTAATGTACGTTAATGCTGCAACACCTCCAGATCGACAATAGGGAAATGCATCCTCCTAAAAGCCCCAAGTGTCCTTCGTCATGAAAATTAGTACAGCTGAAGATTTCAGTCTCTAGATCAAATAATAAAAAACAGGCAACTGCATCGCGCTGATGTTCCTAAAGTTGCAGACTACAGCAAACTCTATTTCCTGACTGTTTAATAATGCTCTTGGAAACAACCCTAGAAATTAGGCATTCTTATCATCCGTAAATCGCCCTCAAAAATTGACCATCTCCTCCATCAATAGCATTTCTATTGTTTTGTTCTCTAAAATTCTCTCCTACCTCGAGTCAGCTAATGAGGAAAATAGCATGTCTTGCTAATAACAGTCAGCAATCAACCGAAACAAAACAGCTATATTTAAGTATGATATTTATATCCTCAATTATACAGATTTTGCTACCCCTTATTGCTCATTAATCACATTGATATTGTAAATTATTCAAAAGAAAAGAAGGGAGAAAACGGCGTTCAAGGGAAGGTCTTAATTCATGCCCATTTCAACATCAACTTACCATGAGCATTTCCATCCTTAAACTACTGCTTTAAGGGATCCTGTTCTGATAATTTACATGTCTGTTAACAGGGGGAAAAAATTTCCAAGCTACACCAAAGAAGTTGCAAGGCACGACATGGCTACCCCTCAATGCTCAACTGCTCATTGATCAGATGATTTATATATCCTCACTTCATACATGTTTTGCTATCCTCAGTGCTCAATAATCACAATGAGAGCCATAAGTGAATGAAGGGTGAATGCCCGCCCTCGCATACCTGTCTTTCAATTGCATACCCCGCAAGGGACAGGATTGAGACCTCAATTTCCAAACAAGAGAACTAACTTAAGGTCCACGAAATAGCAAGTTCATACAGTCAAATAAGAGAACCTAGTTCTGACAAAAATAGAGATACATATGCGCCAAATATATAACAAAGAAAGATATTCGTCTTAAAGCCACATGCTTACCAGTAATACAGGCAACAAGAAGCGTGAGCTTCCGGAAAAATGTGTTCTCAGTCCCCTTGCAAGATTTCCAATTGCCTGGATGGCTTCAACCGCAACAGCAATATTTACATCTGTGATGAGCTGCAAAGTCACAAGACTACAGTCAATTTCTAGTGAAAGACGGTGCATGACCAAATGTGCACTGTGAAAAAGATAAACAAGAGCTAATTAGCCGCCAATATAATGCCACAAGGATACACAGAAATACACAACCAAACCCAAAAAGAGAGAGTAATCAGCCCAGGAGCTAAAAAGTAAGAATATAAATTAGACGAGAAAGAGAACTCCTCATGGTTCAAAACACCCATTGAACAGTTGGTAGCACCACAATGAACAGCAATATGACAGACTGTAGGTGAACTGACACTAGCAAATAAAACACTGTTCACTATGCTCCTGCATAAGTTTCAATTCAGCTTCTTGATGCAAAAACAGACATCCATGAACATATAAAGCAAAATCAACAGAGCCCATGCTCATATATACACAGGTAGATCCATTTAATCCTTGAAGGGATGAGATATGAACATCAGAAATAAAGTAAAGGTACTCCTCCTAAGCTTGCAGACCAAGACCCAGTAGATCCATCTCATGGTTAGCACCACTGGTTGATTTGGCCTCCAATTATTGTTAACTTTTATCCTCTTTGAATTGAATTTTTCTTGAGATTATGATGATGCCATAGTGATCCAAGAGCCACATAAGTATAAGCATCATTCTATACTTTCCAATCAACAAAAAATACTACTGATTAGACTCTGCATCGACTGAAAGATCAACTTCTTCAATCAAGGAGAATGAAATTATATACCTTCTTAAGTGTCCTGCAAATTTCTGTAAAATCACCAGGTGCAATTTTCTTGGTAGATGCAAGCTTAGTCAGCTCTGCAACAGCCTCTTTACGCTCTGACCACTTGGCTGCTTTCTACACAAAATCAGTTGAAAAACAAATCAATGGATGACCAAGTGCATGACACTCATAAAGAAATTCGTCATAGCAGAAATAGGATGCAACAGAATTTTAGCCGAAAAAAATCTAACAGTTGACTGCAATAAAATGTACATGAAGCCTAAAAGAATAAAAGGAATCACTAACCACTCCTTCCCAAAATCCTGTCTTCTCCAGAGGGGTCAAAATGTCAACAGGATCCACAAGGTCATACTCATCTATCTCCTGCGGAACTGAAAGAAGGTGTGTCAGGTGGGATAACTCAAACTACAAAGAAAATTTTCACATTGAGAAAAATAATTCAAACATTGAATTAGTGCCAATTACTTTAAAATCCTTGGTTTTAATAAATATATACACTTAGTTTCCAAGTGACAACAGTACAATTTCCAGTGCGTAAACAAGGAGTAAAACAGCAACTAAGCCAAACAAAATGGTGATACGGATTACTTCAAGGAAGAGGAGGCAGATAAATTGGGAAGAGATAAATCATCAACTATTGCATTAAGATAAATGTTTTTTTTTATATTGAAAGTTCAATTATGTCTTTCCCTCCATAAAATCCAAAATAACACAAAAGATTGGCATCCATATCTAACCATGCAACTAGTTTCATGTCGCAGATATGACCTTTCATTCTCAATGTTTTAAATTCATGGGAGTTACTAATAGTAGTAGGTGAAGCAAAGTCGAATAGGCGGTTATGGAAGATCTAAGTTGCTCGGACTCTTCACTCTCAATGCCGCACCGGTGTCGATACGACGTGGGTGTGGGTGTGGGATCCGTACCGGATCTGGTTAACCGATTTTGGGTACTTTGACCAAAATCGACGGAGAAATTCGGCATATATACAATGAGTTTTTAAAATCATAACAAAAGTTAGGGTGAAATTAAAGAAAACGAAATAACTTGTATATAGAAATTTTTATGTCAGTCCTTTTTCCTTTTATCTCCTACTCGGATTCTCCTCTTGATCAATATTTTTTCCAATGTTATCAAAAGGCAAAAAGCGCAAAAAAGCTCTAAGGCCTGTTGGGGCTTTAAGCACAAAGCGCAACTAAAGCGTGGGCTTTAATGAAAAAAGCCGCAACCGGAGAAAAAGTAAAAGTATGTACATGTAGTCCAAGACTATAATTATAAGCATGAATAACAAATATATGGACAAAGAAATTGAGATTTTGTTACGATAAAGCGAAATATCAATTGTTTAATATCGCCTTTTCAGGATTATACTCATTGGCATGGAAAAGTATGTCTTAGAGCCTTGATGCGACACTAAAGCGCCCACAAAGAGAGGCGAAGCGCTCAACATGTTTTGAGCCTCACTTCAGGGCTTAAGCGCTTTAAGCGCGCCTTTGACAACACTGTTTTTTCCTTCTTAGAATACCTTCAAAGTTTTTCACAGAATATCAATAATTTAGATATATCTTTATAACTCTATTTTAGCACCCCCAAAGGTGCGGCCTAATGATCAATGAAGTAGGTGAGAACCATGAGGTCTCAGGTTCAAATCCCAGCAGAGGCAGAAAACACTAGGTGATTTTTTCCATCTATCCAAGCTTTGGTGGATAGAGCTACCTGGTACCTATTGCTTGTGGGAGGTGGCAGGTATCCCGTGGAATTAGTCGAGGTGCACACAAGCTGGCCCGGATACCACGGTCATTTAAAAAAAACTCTATTTTTAGATATTTGAATTATTTTTAGCCGAATTTCCGCACCCGTATCCATGTCTGGATCCGTACCCCCGAATCTTAAAATTTAGATCATGAAGGATCCGACCTCTAATTTCACACCCGTATCGGACACCCGCACCCAAGTCCGAGCAACTTAGTGGAAGATTGGCAGCAAAAGTAAGGCATCTTGGAGAAGAACACCAATATATTTGTCTTGTTTTGGCATAAAGGAATATGATAATGTTCCAGAATACTGAGAGTGAAATTTTTTTCCAAGTGTAAGTAGAGAATTCCCTTTTGTGTAGACAGTTGTGTTTGACGAGATATATTTTTGTGATTGAGCCACATACACAATTCTACATACTTCTGACACTACTCTTGTTGTGCTCATTATAGACTTTTGACTTACCTAGAAAATAATGATTCAAATAGACTAGGGTTCTTCAGTTAAGTTACATACCATCTGCAGCAGATTCTTCTGAAGGGCCAGCGGCAACTGCATCAGAAACCACTTCCAGCTCTGGCTCCTTGTCCTGCTCAGATCTGATAAAAAAATAAAAAATAATGGTTAGAAAGAATGTTGCTAATCAATGTAATGTTAATCAGGCATGCAGACATAAATACGCATGAATAGGATGGTCCTGACAAGCAAATTATAAGGTGATCCTACACAGCAGCCCCAATTTTTAGAATGAAAATAGTCATTTAACATCAAATCGAAACAATAAAACCAGCATGTTTCAACAGAATGTTGATTAACAAGTACATGATTAGGGAGATATATAAACTTGCAGGAGACAGTCAAGTCTGGTCACATTTTGACACAAAATTTTACATTCTTTTTTCTTTTTTTGCCTGGTGGCCAACTTGCGGGCACCACGACTATTCCACCTGCTACCACAATTTTAACATTCTTCCGTTTAATAACAAATATTGTATATTCCACTTATCAATACTGCAAGTCTCCTCTCTCACATAAACATGTATCCACAACCTATACAAGTACAGAATTCCAGAATATGCTGTACAAACAACCAGCAAGCGCACAAGTTGGATACAGCAATGGGTAGTTACTTTTAATACAGTATCACCAATTTCTAGTACTAACACATCATAACACAGACAGCTACAGTAAAGCAAAGAACAAGATACGCATGTCTATATGAACTGTATATTTTTGTTTCATTTTTGGGGTAAAGAGGCCACTCATCAATACTGCATGTTTTCTTTCACACATAAACATAAAGTATTCATAGTTTATACAAGTACAGAATTCCAGAATATGCTGGACAAACAACCAGGAAGCCCACTAAGTTGGATACAGTAATGGATAGTTACGTTTAGTACAGTACCACCAATTTCTAGTACCAAGTAACACATCATAACACAGACAGCAAAAGTGAAGCAAAGAACAAGATATACACGACTATATGAATTGTATATTTCTGTTTCACTTTTGGTGTAAAGAGACCCTAGTCGAAGATGTAGATTCAGTAACTGACATCATTGGAGCATTGTAACTATTACAGGACTAGGTTCTACTTTTTGGGTTCTCTATTTTGTTGTCTTCTTGTGCCGAGGGTATATCGGAAACAGCCTCTCTACCGGGGTAAGGTCTATGTACACTCTACCCTCCCCATACCACACTTGTAAGATTTTCATTGGATTTGTTGTTGTTGTTGCATTTAATTTCTCTTAGCTTAGTCTTTGTGCTAAGGGCTTCTCTTTTGAAAATTTATATCAAATATGTTACCTTCTTCGGAAAAAAAATATACACGTCTATATAATTCCAAAAGGCAGGGTACTCACAATATTTACATGGAAAACAAGAAAACCTATCATATCTCCTTAGAGCCCTAACAAGTAATTTGGACTCTGCAATTATCCACATAATCCTCAAAGACCTCAACCTAAACCTACACAAACTCTTCCATCAAACTCCACCAGATTTCTCATTTTCTCAGAATCTTACTTCTATCCTCTCCATCTGCAATGCCTTCCCAACCTTCCATGCATCATAACCTATCGCATTTTCTCAAATAACCATACCATGCAGTAGCCAAAATTTGGGCCACATTACAAGAAGAATATATCATTTTCAACTTCAGCAAAGTCAGCTTCCAGTGCAACTTGCAATTAGACACCAAATACAGCCAAGATAATCCACCAGATACATCAAGCTCCCACTAAACACAACAAACATCACAGGGCAAAAAACAACCATCAAACTACAATATGTCACAAAGAATCATCCCCAATCAGCCTCTAAATTGCCGGGTAACAACCAGCCAAAAAAAGACGAGTTATAGCTCTGACAAATTTTAGCTATTAATCAGCAATGCATTCATTTTTTGTACTAACGGTATAAAATAATAAAATGTCGAATAGAGATCATCATGGATATCCACCAAAAGACTGTTTTAATAAGGTTAGTTATTTTGAAGCATCTGTCACTAACTAATTCTTACATACATGCATCTTTTCAAAAAATAAAATGAGAGCTTATGTACCTTATGTTCTACTTCTCTGCTATTAACAGAGCTTTCCTGGATTTTTTAATGTTGCTGCATTACGCAGCCATGCTATAGGGGGTCACAAGCAAATAATTCAAGGTGGGATTCCAAGACATTTCCTTCCCAACCACCTGCTACGATGCGGAGACTTGAGCTTAGCTCCTTCAAGGTCTTTATTTTAACAAATCATATAGTCAAACGCAACCTGTCTCTTTATCAAGAGCCTATCACCAAATTGAATGGAACGAGAGCTTATGTATCTTAAGTTTAATTTGTGTGCTCTTAGTAGAGCTTTTATGACTCTTTTCTTGTTGCTGAGATATGCAGCCCTACTAAAGGGGGTCAACGACGACAACAACAACAACAACAACAACATACCCATAAGTGGGGTCTGGGGAGGGTAGAGATTACGCAGTCTTACCCCTGTAGAGAGGTTGTTTCCAATAAACATCTACTATAGGGGGTCATTCCAAGATAATTCAAAGTGGGATTCCTACATGGTCCCTTCTAATTCACTTGTTAAACACGCAACATTCGTTTACATGCTAATTGAACTCTCAATGCAGCACCCAATCACACAACAAATACAGCCCAGAGCAGCAGAGTCATCAAGCTCCCACCAAACACAAGAAATATCACACGACAATAAACAACCATCAAACTACAATAATTCACAAAGTATCACCCTTAGCTTCCGCCAACTAGTCAGCGAACAACCAGCAAAAGAAAAGCTTAATTATACCATTGACAAATTTCAGCTAGAGATCAGCTATGCAGTCATTTGTACACCATGAACAACAAACCCAGTGTAATCCCATAAATGGGGTTTGGGGAGGGTAGTGTGTACGAAGACCTTACCCATACCTTATAAAGGTAGAAAGGTTGTTTCCGATAAACAGTCATTCGTACACCAATGTTATAAATAAGTAAAATGTCAACGGAAGATCATCAATCCACCTATTGACTGTTGGAATTCGGCAATCTATTTTCAAGCATTTGTTAGTGACTAATTTTTACATACATGTATTCTTTTTAGAAAATAAAATGGGAGCTGGTATAGCTTAAATTCTATTTGCATGCTCTTAATTGATTTTTCATTCCTTTTTTCTTGTTTCTACATTACGCAGCCCTTACAATAGAGGGTCATTCCTAGATAATTCAAGGTGGGAACTAGAAAGCTTCTTCTAATTCACCTGCTATGGTAAAAATCATGAGGAGACTTGAGCAAGTAGCTCCTGCAAGGTCAATCTTTAACAAATCATATGGTTAGGTGCAATCTCTCTTTATCAATGTTTGTCACCTTATTAATTTACCTTTACTTCAAAATTAGATGATCCGTGAGAACTGTGAATCTAAAGTTCTATTAGTGTGCTCTTAATAGAGCTTCTTTATCAAGGACCTGTGACTTGATTCCTCAAAAATAGATGACTAAGCCAAGCCTCCGTCCCACACAATCAGAGAAATGAAACAGAAGAACCACAACAATCAGCACATTTAACACACCTTTCCGGCTAAAATTTGGATAAACAGCTATAGAATAAGAAAAAAGAAAAACTAAAAAAATTGTCCAACTACAGAAAATACCTTATTTTACGTGTTGGCTTAGCAGTCCCCGTAACATTGACAAGCTCAGCTTCCAATTCTTTTTTCTTAAGAAGAAAAAAGAAAGAGAAAAGTTCAAGGTGAAGTTTCATCCAACAAACCATAAATACACCAGAAGTTTTCTAGAACAGTAGTATACCATTGTATCACGCATTTTCTCAAACAATATAGATTTCACTGTCTCTTTTGAAATCCAGCGGCAGAGTTCCAGTGTCAGCCCCTTGGATGACGCACGAACATTCTGATCTTGATGGTCAAACAGTTCAGGGAGCATCTTCAAAATTCTTTTTGGTGGAATAATCTTTGCTCCAAATTCACTATTCATATTGGTAAAGCGTCATAATTCTCCCAGGAACTAAGAAAACTAAGCTAACATGAGAAGACAGATATTCACAAACCTCAAAGCCTGAAACATGACATCGATCGCAGGAACCACAGCTTTGGCAACTTTATTTTTAATTGCTTTCTCCATAGCATCCTAAAACATAAACTATATTAACGAGAAAGGCAACTAATAAAACGTATAGCTGGAGGAAGCCAGGAATGAAAATGAAAAACTGCAGATAAGAACACAAAATACAGTAATATTTTTGCTACATGTACAGACCCGAAAGATAACGTACACTGGAAGGGCAAGAAGGACAGCACATTTCTGTTAAATCACGCTACACACTCTTACTTGACACACAAAATACAAAATCACAGTGACCTACGGAACAAATTTGGCAAAGCGTTGCCCCTTATAAAGTTCAGTCTCACTTGCCTAGTGGCTAAAAATGCATGTCTAATCTTCAAAAAAGAGGTCTGAAAATTTGCAGCAGATGCCCAAGAGCAAGCAGAGGATACAAATCACCTGTTACTGCACAGCTGTGGGATATGTTTTTTAACATTTTGGGCCTGAAGAGGTCTAAAAGTACATTATACACCTATGACCTATCACTAACAACAGAAACCGTAATCTTAGTACATACTATAAAATAGAGTTATAGCAATTATAAAATTTCGTATTTCAAAATTAACATGTCTTCTTATTATTTATCATGACTTTTCTACACAAGAATTATTTAATCATTACTTTTGCCTACAGAATTATAAATTCAAAAAATTTGGCCACTATCATATGTAGTAAATTTGAAGCACAGACACACCCCGTACTAGTAAAGTTCTGGTCTTGGATTCCAAGTGTCAATCATCTTTTAACCCTCTACATGCAACTCTAAAGTGCATGATTTAATATCAGAAAGAAAAAAAATGAATTTGACACAAAATGATAAGATTCAACGGTCTTTAGTAAAACAGCATCATTCATGTTGCATGAATGAAACAATAACAAAAAATTTAAAAGAGGAAAAAGAAAAGGTAGCTTTCTGAAAGAATTTTTAATGACCAAATATTTTAATTCCACACTCTTTGCTGTTTTACTTCCCACTACTTCAACTCAATTACACCGAGCAGTTAGCAAAAGCTCAGAAGAGCCTAAACGGTGCTCGATTTAAACAAGAGTAACTATCAAGTACATTAAAAGGAATTCAGAAATGCATAGCATTGTTGAATTTAGCACATACCAAAAATGCCTCGACAGCCTCCAACTCTATCCAAAGCAAAAAAACCATCTGTGCCTTCTCCACTGTCTTCGGCCTGCCCGTCAAGCATTTAGCTACTACTGCGTCACATACTTCTTTCGCATATCTACTCATCATCCAAAAGCGCACCAAATTAAACTAACCAAAGCAACTAAAATTAAATAAGAAGTAAATAAAATATAAGTAAAGCTTTACCTCCCAGCATCAGCATCCGCAGCTTTCAAGTAACAAATCAAAGCATCAAGCGCCTTCTCCTGAACTGGCGCATTGGAATCCGCTACTGTCTTCCTAAATAATGGACCTATAAATATCCACACACAAAAATTCAAAAACATAAAAGCTATCAATAAATATGCAATCACATTACATGAAACAAAACATACAGATCGCCATAAAAGAGATCGCAAGCAAAGTAAATGAAACCAGATCTAACGGAATCGAAACCCTAAGTGAAGTAAACACTGACCGAATTCACGTAGGCGAGGGTCCTTGGGATCAGTAATGGAGTCGCAGACGGCGGCGAGGTCAATGTTAGCGTCATTTCGGACCTTCCAATTTTTGTGCGCAAATCGCTCGTCCCACGGCAATTTCTTTGCCTCTTTCAACAACTTCTCATCTTCCGACATTGTAACCTATATATCTATGTATATACACAGGAGGTTTTCGAAAAATGTATATGAACTTCTCGATGTTTAGATTGATCGGAAAAGCGTCAGGAGGAAGAGGAAGCGGCTGTTTTGTGCTTTAGTTTTTGCTTCTTTATTTGTCCTTTAGGTCTCAGCCGAGTGCCGGCGAGTTTTTGGAAAAAATGGGTTGAAATCGAGTGCGATAATACGTTTTATCTTTCTCGTTTCAAAAAACACACAGAGTGTGGGTAAGGGAGGAGAGAGGGGGGGAGGGGGCTAATTTATGTTTTACGCTTCAACGGAAAGAAGTACCACCCTCGGAGGAAGGAGCGTGAATATAGTAGGCAAGTTACATTTTACTGATTTACATTTATATTATGTTAATTAGTACTTGTTTGAATACTGAATTCAAATACCCTCTTTTTTTTTATAATCCTAATGTCTAGAGGATGTTTGGCTAAGCTTATAAGTTGGTCAAACTAACTTATAAGCACTTTTCGATTTATCTATGTATTTGGTGAAGTTAAAAGTGCTTATAAGTCAAAAATAAGACAAAACTTATAAGTTGGTCGCCCCATCTTATAAATTTTTAGCTTATAAGCACTTTAAGTTTGATCAAGATTTTTACTATTCTCATTGACTATTTAAGATAAGCAAATTCTCTATTCCTTTGCATACTTATATCTATGTTATTGTGTATTAATCTTTGAACTGTATGTAATAAATGAGGACATATCAAATTTCTGATGTATTGTTGTGGTGATGAAGACAATGTTTGTTTCTCTTCAAATAATTTATCCTATTTAGATTAATTTTTTACTGAGAAACTTTTGTCGATTTATTAATTATTATAACTTATGATTATATGCTTATCATAAAATAAATTATATTTATCATAAAAATTATCTTATCAAGCACATTTGTATTTGTATTTAAAATAAAGTGACAAATAGAATATTTTGTATTTGAATCGATCTGGAATCTAAAATTTTGAAGAAATTACGCCCTTATAAGTGTAAATAGTTGTAAGGTTATTTAAGTCATTTTAATAGAAAAAGAGCTTATCAGCAATTTTTTTATCAAATACTGCAGCAACTTATTATCAATTTCAGCACTTGTACTCAAATACGTAACTGCTTATTTATTAAATCAGTTTCAGCACTTAAAAGTGCTTTTCAGCACCTAATGCTTATCAGCTACTTCAAATGAGCTAATCCAAACGGGCTCCTAGTGAGTACTTGCAAGTTGCTACTTCAATCACACGTATCAAGTAATTCCATCCGCCAAGACTTGAATATATTGAAAGAAATTACCTAATATTTTTACCTTAGATTTTTAGATTTGAATCGAGAGCTCATGATTCTCAACACACTTTATTGATCACTTGTCGCATTGCCTCAAATACCAATATATTTTGATTCAACACCAATAACACACATACCCAATGTGAAATCACAAGTGGGTTCTAGGAGTGTGGGATATATGTAGACCGTACCCCTACCTTATATCGGTAGAGACATTGTTTTCAGTAGACTATCGGTCCAAGAAAAGTGTTTTCAAGGCAGATTTGAATCACTATATTTTGATTACAAATTTTAAATTGGTGTTTCAACTAATTTTCACCCCATAATAACTTTGTATTTTCTTTTCTGGGGTACGGCTTTTTTCGGACTATACGTTAATGTGAAATGCTTTTTGCACTAAATTATTTTCTTTTTTAAGTTAGTTGAAACAAAATCTAACATTAAATATTAATTTTTACTTTATGTAATAATATTTATAAAATATATAATTGTTCAGATTCTCAGTTAAATAAATAAATGTTTTGTCAAATTTAAATTAAATGAAGATGTATGGTCAAAGTTTAAAAAATTAAATAAAACAATCGAATGCTAGTTTGTACAAATAGTCAAAAGTTTAAGGCCCCGTTTGGCCATGAGTTTTGCCAAAATAAATTTTGGATTTATTTTGCAAAACTCATGTTTGGCCATAAATTTTGCCCATATTTTGGCCAAATCCCAAAGTCAGCTATTAAATCCCAGAAACTTGGGAATTATATACATGTTTTTTCAAAATTAAGTTGGAAAATATGTTTTGAAAACGTATGTCCAAATATATTTTTATTTTCAAACCAAACTTCACCAAAATTAGATTTTTCAAAATAAATTTGGAATTTATGGTCAAACGCTAGCTAAATATAAGGATTGTGATTCAAATTCAAACGAATACAATAAGAGGCGCGTGGGTGATTAAGCTAATATTTGTTGTGGTTGAGCGATGTATTTTGAAGAGGGGTTGTGGTGGGACCCAAGAGAATAGTACTTGTAAAAAAGTTGGAATTCAAATTGAGGAGCAGTTTATTACTAATAAGGAATGTGTTCTATTGAAATGAACCTCACGGTACGCATTTATGGACCGTGATGACAACACTTTGTAAGGTCTTATTTTAAATTTTTAATCGAACGGCTAAAAATCCGATTAGTGAGTGGGAATACCTTGTAATGACTGTAGAAAGTTTGTGATTAAGTGGCTAATTCTCATTTACTATAAGGTTTAGAACGGGCTATTTTACTGTTAATGATGGTGGGGGCAAATATTCCCTGCTCGACACCATACGCAAAAGCACCTGTTCTCTCGTATTGGTTCGCTGAGAAGTCATTTTTTGTCTACTTTTGTTCCGTATTTTTTAATTTTATTGTACCTTTCGTATTTTATTCTGTTATAAACAATAAAAGAAGAAGAACAATATTGCAGAGAAAGAGAGAGGAAATTTTTATTGAATTTTTTGGATGATTTACAATGGGGTAAGATCCCTCTATTTATAGGGGAAAAATGACTTAGCCACAAAGTAAAACTCTCTAAAAGATAGACATTCGCTCTAATTACAATTATATTCATAACACTCCCTCTTGAATGTCTACTCAATAAGTAATGTGCCTCGTTAAAACCTTAACTAAAATAAAATCAAATGGGAAAAAAATCTAGTAAAGGAAAAATAGTACACATATCTAACAATACGCCTTTTGGTTGCCTCGTTAAAAACCTTGCAAGAAAAACTCAGTGGAACAAAACCTTGTAAGGGAAAGAGTACAACACGTATTAAACTCTACGTGATGAGAGCATCATTTCATATCCTTGAGTCTTCGCATCCCAATCTTGTACACTAGCTTCTTGAAGGTGACGTCGGTAGAGATTTTGTGAATAAATCAGCCATATTATCACTTGAACGAATTTGTTGCACATTGATATCACCATTCCTTTGAAGATCAACAACAACAACAACAACAAACCCAGTTTGATCCCAACAGGTGGGGTCTGGGGAGGATAATCTGTACGTAGACCTTACCACTACCTAATGCAGGTAGAGAGGTTGTTTCCAATAGACCCTCGGCTTAGGAAGGACAAGAAGAAGAAGTGGAAAGTAAGGAAGAAAGAGAAAAGAAGAAGGGGGGGGGGGGGAGGATAAGTAGTACCAAATAATAGCAGCAGGGAATACAATACCTGAGGCAAACATAACCACATAACGTAATAAAAATCTTAGAATATGACAATGCATGCTACTAAGACTATCGGTGAACAACTATAAACTACCTACTAACCTTCTACCTTAATCCTCGACCTCCACGCCCTCCTATAATGAGTGAAAAATAACTTTGGTGAAGATCATGAGTGAAAAATAACTTTGGTGAAATGTGTTTTGTCCTATCTCCTTTTATGAATCCTCCCTTCAATTGGGCTATGCATGTTGCATTGTCTTCATACAAAATTGTGGGTAGTTTGTCACACTTCAAATTACATTTGTCTCGAATAAGATGTATTATAGACCTTAACCACACACATTATCGACTTGCTAAATGAATGGCAATTATCTCAGCATGATTAGATGAAGTAGCCACGATTGATTTCTTAGTTGATCGCCAAGATATAGCAGTGCCTCCACAGGTAAACACATAATCTATTTGAGATCGAGCCTTGTGTGGATCGGATAAATACCCAGCATCGGCATAACCGACAAGATCGGGACTGCAATTATTGTCATAAAATAAGCCCATATCAGTAGTCCCTTTTAGATACTGCAATATCTGTTTGATTCCATTCCAATGTCTCCTTGTAGGAGCAGAGCTATATCTTGCTAAGACATTAACTGAAAAGGTTATGTCAGGCCTTGTATTATTAGCAAGATACATTAGTGCACCAATTGCACTGAGATATGGTACTTCAGGACCAAGTAGCTCTTCATTCTTTTCTTGAGGTCATAATGGATCCTTATTCACATCAAGTGATCGAACAACCATCGGAGTACTTAATGGATGTGCTCCATCCATGTAAAACTGTTTCAATACCTTTTCTATGTAGGTAGATTGATGAACAAAAATTCCGTTTGCCAAATGTTCAATTTGCAAACCAAGACATAATTTTGTCTTTCCGAGATCTTTCATCTCGAATTCCTTCTTTAAATAATCAATTGCCTTTTGGGGTTATATAGAAGTTCCATAAGGTTTATGTCATCAACATATACGGCAAGTACAACAAATTTCGATGTTGTTTTCTTTATAAAAACACATGGACAAATGGCATCATTTATATAACCTTCCTTTAATAAATATTCACTAAGACGATTATACCACATTCGTCCTGATTGGTTTAGACCATACAAATCTTTTCAATTTGATTGAAAATATTTCCCCGGGACTTTGAATTCTGTGCGTTAGGCATTTTAAATCCATCGGAAATTTTCATATATATCTCATTATCAAGTGAGTCATAAAGTTAGGCGGTAACCACGTCCATTAAATGCATGTCAAGTTTTTCATGGACAGCAAAACTAATGAGATAACGAAACGTTATAGCATCCATAACGGGTGAATATGTCTCTTCATAATCGACACCAGGCCTTTGTGAAAATCCTTGTGCAACAAGGCGTGCTTTACATCTTTGTACCTCATTTTTCTCATTCCTTTTGCGTACAAAGACCCATATATAGCCAACAGGCTTAACACCATTAGGTGTTTGGACTACAGGCCCAAAAACTTTACATTTTGCAAGTGAATTCAACTATAGTTGGATTGCTTCTTGCCATTTTGGCCAATCACGTCTTTGTCGACATTCTCCAACAGATTGAGGTTCAAGATCCTCACTATCTTGCATGATGCTAGATGCAACATTATATGCAAAGACATAATCCACCACTATATCAAATCGATTCAAATGTGTCTCAATATCGATTGGATTTATTGATAGTTCCTTATTTTCTTGAGTCTCAGGCTCAATGATTTCCTCATGAATCTCAGGATTGGTTAAATCGTGGATTTCTTCACGAGACTCTTTCGTAGTGTCATCTTGATCATTTGTTTTCCTTTTTCTAGGATTTCGATCCTTAGAACCTAATGGTCTGCCACGTTTTAGGCGTGCTTTTGACTCATTAGCTATGACACTAGAAGATTGTCCAATAGGGACATCAATACGGATTGGAACATTCTCTGCAGGGATATGTGATTTTGTTATCCTTTTCAAACCCGTAAATGCATCTAGCATTTGATTTGCTATTCTCTGCAAATGAATAATCTTTTGCACCTCTACAAATAGAGGTACGTGGATCAAGATGAGATAATGATGGATTTTTCCACAAAATTTCCCGTTTGGTTTCACCATTTTCTCCCCCTAATTTTGGGAAAAGTGTCTCATCAAATCGACAGTCTGCAAATCGTGCAGTGAACAAATCCACCGTTAATGTTTCGAGGTAGCGAATAATTGAGGGCGGTTATATTCCTAACCTTCTTTGGGGACCCATTTTGGTGCGATATGGTGGTGCTACATGCACATATACTGCGCATTCAAAAATTCTTAAATGGGATATATTAGGTTCATGACCCAAAACTAATTGCAACGGAGAATATTTATGATAATTTTTCGGCCTGAGACGAACTAGCATTGATGCATGCAAAATGGCGTGACCCCAAACAGAAGTGGGCAACCTTGTTTTCATGAGTAACGGTATTGCTATCAATTGCAGACGTTTAATTAAAGACTCTGCAAGGCCATTTTGAGTGTGAACATGAGCTACAGGATGTTCCACTTTTATCCCAATTGATAAGCAATAATTATTAAATGCTTGGGATGAAAACTCAGCAGCTTTATCAAGTCTAATTGACTTAATTGGATTATTTGGGAATTGCACCCGTAATTGAATTATTTGTGCCATTAATTTTTCAAACGCGAGGTTGTGAGATGACAATAGGCACACATGAGACCATCTAGAAGATGCATCTATTAAGACCATAAAATATCTAACGACCCACTAGGTGGGTAGGTCCACAAATATCCCATTGTATGCATTCCAAAAACGCAGGGGACTCAATCCCAACCTTTGTTGGTGATGGTCTAATAATTAACTTGCCTTGATAACAAGAAGTGCAAGAAAATTCATTATTTAAAAGAATCTTTAAATTCTTTAATGGATGCCCATTTGAGTTTTCTATAATCCGTCTCAACATAATTGATCCAGGGTGTTCCAATCGATTATGCCAAAGTACAAAAGTATTGGAATCAGTAACCTTATGATTTAAAATAGAATGTGCTTCAATTGCACTAATTCTTGTCCAATACAGGGCACAGGATAAATATGGGAATTTCTCAATTACCCTTTTCTGGCCAGAGACATTCTTGGTAATGATGAGATATTCAAAATTATTCTCATCTATTGTCTCAATATGATATCCATTTCGGCGGATATCTTTAAAACTCAACAAGTTCCTCTTGGAGTTGGAGGAGAACATTGCATTCTCTATGATAAGTATTGTTCTCTTAGATAGAGTTATAGTAGCTCTTCCAGAGCCTTCAACTAAATTACTACTACCAGAATTATAGTGACATCTGCCTTACACATACTTAAATAAGAGAAATATTTCTTCTCTTTGAATGTAGTATGTGTCGTACATGAATCAATTAAACAAATATTTTTACAATTGAACTTTGATCCAAGTTTGCTTTGAGAGATATCCATATTTGCTTCACAAGGTTTGACATACAAAAGAAATATACAAATAAACACTAGTATTTCCAGAGAAATAAACTAGGCTTACAAACAATTTGCTTGAACACAAATATTAAAAGTGCAACATATTTTTCCGAACTACTATCGAACTATGTACTAATTTTCTGTGTTAATCATAATAATATAATACTAGCATTTAAGTATACTCCTTTTGGGTGGAGAACAGAAATAATTAAATTTGGTACTACTAGTAAATAATGAAAAATTTGTTCTCTAGTGACCAAACTGTTGTTTTAGTGAAAGAGACACATTTAAAATAGTTGTACATATTGCCATCTTTTAGTTAGATGAAATGATGATTACTTATTCATGTATAAAGTGTCTGAATTCTGGACTTATGCCGCTAGATTATTGCTCTTTTAGTTAGATATGTATGTATAACGGGAATAGACAAGCCACATACGTTAGTTTATGATGTTTATATTATCGTCTTCTTATATACTTGATGTCAAAATATTCACTTGACTATCCTTGAAAACTAAGCAACTGAAATGTTATTTCAATCAAATACTAGAGCCATATTTAATCAAAACGAACTAACATTATTCCATAAAATAAATAATACTAATTGATAATAATGACTACCACTCATGTAAATGACTGTGATTACATGATGTTTATTCACTAGCTACTACGAATAAGCAAAAATAAATATCAAACTCCTCAATCATCTTTAACCACGGATCCATCACCGATCAAGTGGTCTATTTTTCTATCAGGGTGCTCAAATAAGTCTGCCACATCCAAGTGGGTGATGTCAAATTCATTGTCATAGACAAGATTAGCTTCAGGGCCTTTATTCTTTAGAGATGCTTGATAAAGCTCAACCAAATGTCTTGGTGTACGATAAATATTTGCCCAATGCCCTTTTCCACCGCAACGATAACATTCAGTTTCTGAACCATTTGCCCTTGTCTTCTCATCTTTCCCTTTCCACTTTTGGTGGTTATTTTTCTTTGGGGCTGATTAACCCCAGGAAAATTTCTTCATTGTCTATAGCTACGGCCATGACCACGACCACGAATAGGGCCACGACCTTTTCCACGCTTAGCATAATGGGAATACACCTTATCCACTTCAGGCAATGGTGTAGACCCAGTGGGTCGATTTTCGTAATTTCTCATGAGCAAGTCATTGTTTCGTTCAGCTAGAAGGAGAAGAGAAATCAACTCAGAGTACTTCTTGAAACCTTTCTCTCTGTATTGCTGTTGCAGGACCATATTGGAGGCATGCAATGTTGTAAATGTTTTTTCAAGCATATCATAGTCAGTGATAGTATCTCCACAGAGTTTCAATTTAGAAGTAATTCTGAACATCAGAATTATATTTAGAAACAGACTTAAAGTCTTGGAGCCTCAGATGAGCCTAATCATATCGTGCTTGTGGAAGAGTGACCAACTTTAAGTTGTCATATCTTTCCTTTAAGCCATTTCACAAAACGAGTGGATCTTTGACTATGAGATATTCTATTTTCAACCCTTCATCAAGGTGATGGCGCAAGAAAATCAAGGCCTTAGCACAGTCTTGGGTGGATGCTTTATTTCTGTCTTTAATGGCGTCTCCAAGACCCGTTGCCTCTAAATGGATTTCAGCATCCAACACCCATGTCATATAGTTCTTGCAAGAAATTTCAAGGTCAACGAACTTTCTTTTCATAATGTCAGTCATAATTAAAAAGAGGAGAAAAGTTATACCTTAATCTTCTCAAAGAGCTTCTTGAGACGGTAGAGTATCGTGCTGATAACGTGTTATAAAACAATAAAAGAAGAACAACAATATTGCAGAGAAAGAGAGAGAGGAAATTCTTATTGAATTTTTGGGATGATTTACAATTGGATAAGACCCCTCTATTTATAGGGGAAAAATGACTTAGCCACAAAGTAAAACTCTCTAAAAGATAGATATTCACTCTAATTACAATTCTATTCATAACATTCCCCATTGAATGTCTACTTAATAAGTAATGTGCCTCGTTAAAACCTTAACTAAAATAAAACCCAATGGGAAAAAAAATCTAGTAAAGGAAAAAGAGTACACATATCTAACAATACGCCTTTTGGTTGCCTCGTTAAAAACCTTGCAAGGAAAACCCAGTGGGACAAAACCTTATAAGGGAAAAAGAGTACAACACATATTAAACTCCCCCTGATGAGAGAATCATTTCACATCCTTGAGCCTTCGCATCCCAATCTTGTAGTTAAGGTTTTATTTTAGTTAAGGTTTTATTTTAGTTAAGGTTTTAACGAGGCACATTACTTATTGAGTAGACATTCAAGGGGGAGTGTTATGAATAGAATTGTAATTATGAGTGAATGCCTATCTTTTAGAGAGTTTTACTTTGTGGCTAAGCCATTTTCCCCTATAAATAGAGGGGTCTTACCTCATTGTAAATCATCCCAAAAATTCAATAAGAATTTCCTCTCTCTCTCTCTCTCTCTCTCTCTCTCTCTCTCTCTCTCTCTCTCTCTCTCTCTCTCTCTCTTTCTTTGAAATATTGTTCTTCTTCTTCTTTGTTTTATAACACATTCTTTATAGTATTTATATTAACTATTCAATTTTAAATATATTTTTAATCTCCAGATTGTGACAACAGGTGTAGCCAAAGTTCCCCTCATGATCTCACTTTGGAGTCTTTTGGCAAATAATTTGTTTAATTGCCTTCTTGTTTTTGGATCTTTATATACATAGTCGGTCTGATTAAATTTTTTTTTAACTAATAATAATATATATAGATTATATGTTAATTGTATCTACAAATATACTATATATAAATCATACTTGTATTACACAATTATTGACTATTTTTAGTTTAAGTTGTTGGGTGGACAGCTATTTAAGTTAATTTTTTTTAGAAAACATAAACTACTAAATATTATGTAAATTTATTTCAACTTCCTATTGATAACCTATAACGACCCGACCGGTCGTTTTGAATTTTAGCACTTCGCTCGCCAGATCTCGGGCATGGCTAGTCCCGTGTAATGTATTATGACTTATGTAAATCGTCGATTTTGGTTTTCAGGGTAGTCGGAACGAATTTGGAAGAACATTTCTCAATTAAAGCTTACAAATTTGAAAGGTTTGACCAAGTTTTGACTTGTTAGTATATGATCTCGGATTGGCATTTTTATGACTTTGTTAGCTCCATTAGGTGATCTGGGACTTAGGAGCGTGATCGGAATGTATTTTGGAGGTCCGTGGAAGGTTTAGGCTTGAATTGGCGAAATTGAAATTTTGGCGTTTTCTAGCTGATATGTGAGATTTTGATATAGGGGTCGGAATGGAATTCCCGAAGTTGCAGTGGGTTCGTTGGGTCAAATGTGACATGTGTCCAAAATTTCAGGTCATTCAGACGAGGTTTGGTAGACTTTTTGATCAAAAGCAGAATTTAGAAGTTTTTGGAACCTTAGGCTTGAATCCGATGTTATTTTGTTGATTCGATGTTGTTTGAGGTGTTTTGGAGATTGATGTAAGTTTGAATAGTGGTATATGACTTGTTCGTGCTTTTGGTTGAGGTCCCGGGGGCCTCGGGGTGATTTCGGATGGTTGACGGGAGATTTTGGAGTTGAGTTTGGCAGCTGAAGTTTATTGTTGCTGTCATAACCGCACCTGCGGTTGGGAGGTCGCAGGTGCGATGACCGCAGAAGCGGGATCAAGCCGCAGATACAGCCACAGGCGAAGAAGGTAGAAGCCGCAGATGTGGAAGGTGTGTCGCACTTGCGAGCCCGTAGATGCGGTGCTTGGGTCGCAGGTGCGGATAAGGGAATTAAATGAGAAACCGTAGAAGCTGTTGATTATGCGCAGAAGCGGTCCCTTAGGTGCGGGAATGGGACCGCATATGCGGTTTTGCTGGGTTAGAATATGTTTATTTCACCCTTTGCGATTTTGAGTGGTTTTTCATAACATTTCAAACAGGAAGAAGCTTTGGAGAGCTAATTGAAGGGAGAATTCAAGAGGGCTTCTTAGAGGTAAGGTCCTTGGTCCCTAAACTCGTTTTTATGAAGATTTTTAAGGTTGTAAGCATGAAATCTATGGGAAAATCAGTAGCAAATTGGGGGGGGGGGGGGGTTAGGGCTTGGTAAATTGGAGACCTAAAATTAGGAATTTGAGGGATCATTTATGGTCGGATTTTGGTAGATTTGGTATGTATGAACTCGTGAGAGTGTAAGGATTCCAGTTTTGTAAATTTTATCGAAATCCGAGACGTGGGTTCGGGGCCGGATTTGGCCAATTTCGGGATTTTTGGTGTAAATTGGATATTTTTGAGTGGGCCTTGTCTCCTTAGCATATTTTCATGGTGTGAATCTGCTTTTGGCTAGATTTGGAGCATTCGGAGCCGAGTCGAGAGGCAAAGGCATCGCGGGCTAGAGTTTGGACCGGCGTGAGGCAAGTGATGATTGTAAATGTTGTCGTGAGGGTATGAAACCCCGGATTTCACATCGTTGTGCTACTTTGAGGTGACGCACACGCTAGATGACGAGTGTGGGGTCGTGTACCGTTGGGGATTATGACTTGGTCCGTCCCGTACGACTGTTAAGTCGCGTATTTGATTGAAAACTGATTGATATCATTGTGTTTTGGAAAGTATTACCATGTTTTGGGCTGAATGCCATATTTGGGCCTTGTGCCAACTGTTTTGGACCCTTAGGAGATTTTTACTACTATTCCTCACTGTTTTGACTTTATATTTGTACTCAGTCATGCTGTATTCTACTGTTTCATAACTCGGCCATATTTACTCTATTTTGACATTTTAATGATATTTTGGGCTGAGCATCATATTTTACTGTGCCCGAGTGGCTTTTAGAGATTTCTGACTGAGTGAGGTCAAGGGCCTGTGTTGAGAGGTCATTATGGGATCGGGCTGCGCGCCGCAGCGGTATTGTGCTGATTCATGATTATGAGGCCGAGGGCCTGAGTTGTTACGCCACGAGGTGGCTTGATATGAGGCTGAGAGCCTGTTTGATTATGCCACGAGATGGCTTTTTATTGCGTTTGGGCCGTAAGGGGCCCCTCCTGGAGTCTGTACACCCCCAGTGAGCGTGGGTACCCAGTGTGAGTGATATGATGTAGCCCGAGGGGCTGTTGTTATTTCATATTGTTGCCTGAGGGGCTGTTCTTGATCCATATTTTGCTCGAGGGGCTGTTCTTGATTTATGTTATGCCTGAGGGGATGATTACGAGTGATTGTGAGGTAGCCCGAGGGGCTGGTTCTGTTGATATTGTGCCCGAGGGGCGGTTTATGGTACATGTTTTGCCCGAGGGGCTGTTTACGTTTCTATCATTTTTTTACTCACTATTTTTATCACTCGTTTGAAACTATTGAAAGTTATTTTTTAAAAGGTTTTACCGAAACTGAGCATGATTTACGAAGTAAACGATTTCTGTACTGCTTTGGAAATGTAATGCATTTGCTGTAGTGTTATGACGTGGCTTACGTGTTTTCTTATTGCTCAGCTGCTTTTACTTTTATTACTTACTGAGTTGCGTACACACATTACTCCCTGAACCTTGTGTGCAGATTCAGGTATTTTTGAACCCGGTAGCGGGTGTTGATTGCTCAGTGGCAGAGTCATCGGAGTTAGCAAGGTAGCTGCCCAGCGTTCGCAACTCTGCTCTCTCCCTCTTATCTCCCTTAGCTTGTTATAGTATATTTTCAGACTCTTTGTTGTACTCAAACCTTAGTAGATGCTCGTGACTTGTGACACCACGGTGTCGGGCTTGTGTATTTATTTCACACTGTTCATTTAGGCTTACATTATGAGATATATGATTAATTAAAGGCTTAAAAATGATTGTTATTGATTAAATGGGTAATTTCGGGAGTTATGTCGGCTGGCCTAGTTTCACGATAGGCGCCATCACGACTGTTGATACCCAATTTTTTTCTTATATTTTTATATGCAAAATAATTTCAAAATAGCATATGTATGCATATATAAGTATGCCCACGTGTTTTAGTATTTTTCCAAAATTTTAAAGGATTTTTATATCAATTTATTGCCCATTTTAGCAGTACAAAAATCAATAATTATTCTCAAAATTATCATTTTTGGTGAATAACTTATTTTATTCTCATATTTATACCAAAATGTAGCTAGGGTAATTTCTATACATTTTTACAAATTTATTTGGTATTTTAGAAGTCAAATTGCATATAATTGAAATTTTAGCCTATTTTCAGAATTAACAGCATTTTATAATTATGAAATTGGTTCCAATATTTTTAAAATAATATTTGAATATTATTAACTGATCCAGTACTTTTAATTTGTTTTCGAAATTATTTTTTACTATTTTTATAAATTAAAAGGGAAAAACTGGCTATTTAAAATGTGGCCCAATTTCGTTTCAATTATGGCCCAAATTGATCCCCCTAATTGACCCAATTTCAAACCCTTAACAGACCAACCCAATTTCAATCCAATCCGCCTCCGACCCAACCAATTAACCCGCCCGACCCTCTCTTCTAGTCTAGGCCGTTGATCATTTTGATCAACGATCATGATCATTCCTTGTCTTTTTAATCCCCAAAGACTACCCTAATCCCCCTCATTCTCTTCTATCAGCCGCCTCTGAAATCCCTCTCCTCTCAAACTCTCTCGAAACCCTAGCCTCTCTCATCATCTTCAACCTCAATCTCACCGGAATCCATGGACTCTCAGGCCACGGATAGCTTAAACTCATCTCCTTCTGCTCTTAAACACTTGGTATTCGAAGTTTCGAGGTCTGACCTCAATGGTGTCCGTTCAGATCTTCGCCGATTCAAGGTTCTATGGCCATCTCCGGCCCAGCTCCGGCACACTATGGTGTTTTGAGCCTGGCTCTGACTTATCTGACTCAGATCGGACCTTTTCCAAGCCTTTCTCATTCTAGGGTTCTTCTGAAACCCTAGCTATTCGAGGTTCTCTCCGATTTTTCTTAGATCTGTCACATATCTATGCTCTACTTGGGTTTTTAAACAATTCCCCCAATTTTTTCTTTCAAAATTATCTTTTAAAAATCACTTCTCTTCGATTTAGAGTTTTCTGAAAGGTTCAAAATGTTTCTCCGACTTTTCTTTTCCTTTCTTTGTGTGTATTTGTCACGCATGTGCTTCTACTGTGTTCTTATGTTTTCCTTTATTGTGCATGTCCTTCTGTGCTTTGTTTTTCTACTGTGATACCTATATGTTCTTTTGCTATACTTTTCCGGTATTTTTGTGTTCTTCTACTGTATGTATTTCCTACTGAGTTCTTAAGTTTTTTTGCGTTCTACTGAACTTTGCTTGAGTTCTTCTAAAAGAACTCTTTACACATATTTCCACTATTGTGTTCTTAAGTGTTATTGTTTTCTCTTCTACTGAGCCCTGTTTAAGTCCCTTCTAAAAGGTTTTCTTAAACATGTTTCTTCTACTACCATGTTGTTCTCTCATTAATGCTTCGAGTTAGTTTCTTCACTCTGTTTGCTATGAATTTTCTGTTGTATTTGCTTGTCTTCTCATGAGATTCTGAAAAGAAATCTCTGAGCCGGTTGCCTCCTCATCTCTATATTTGACTCGAGTCGGAAACCCTAGAATTTGGGGGGTTTCCTGCGAGTTTGGTCATATGATCAGACTAGGGTTCTGTTTGAGAACCCTGGACTCTTTCAGACTTATTTCTGAGTCTATGAACTAAGTTTGAACTTCTTTGTTTATGATTCTGAACTTTTAAACTCTTCTATGCTAGACTCTTCTACCGATTAGCATGATAGTTCTTCGTGCTTAAGCGTGGCTGTATGCTTTTATATGTGTGATGAATTCTTTCTTCCGAAAAAGTTTTCCAACTTATGATTGATTCATAATCCCTTTTTAGGTTTGATTGATTGTTACTGATTTTCCTTAACTCAAGATCTTTCCCATCTTTCTGACTTGGTTCATTCATACAAAATCTTCAACTTTTGATTCACTAGCTGTTAATTGATTCCCTTGCCTTATTTGCACAAACCGTGTACTATCAAGACTTTTTCCTTAAATATACCTCTATGTATTTACCCCTCTTGTACTGCTTTGAAAAGGTGTTTGATTAATCTCTTTCCTTAATTATTTTTTACCCGTTTGAAATCAGAATCCCTTAATTAAAGGGAAACCTTGTGAAATTGATTTTCAAACTATTTTCTTACCTATTTCTGCTTGCTTTCAACACTATAAAAGGGCATGACCCTTCTGCACTTTCAAGACAACACATTACACGGTTAATTCAACATTTTTACACTTCAGATTTCACACTTACAATCTCACAAAACGCATACTTGAGGTATTCTTGCTTCTTGTCTGCACTTTGGCTTTACAAGACTACTGCTTTCTTTTGCTTGAGACTGGTATGTTCTAGTTTTTGTTTCACCATCACCCCAATGTGTTTTACTTACAGCCTTTACATCCATGTTTACTTTACTGTCTGTATGGAGTTAAATGTCAACTAGCGTGTTAATTTCCTTTCATCTATTTCAGCTGTGAATCCCTACGCCCCGCTTCCCTCTATGTGCTTTGAGTTGTAGTTCAGAACATGACAATATGAAAGTTATTGTTCATGTTTTGACCTGATCCCTTTGGGGATCCTAACTCCCAAAACAATGTGTTCTAACGGGCTGGTGGGGTGTGCCAGCATTTCCTATTGCTAGGTATGCCCACTAGCCTGTCTTTGTCGCTTCCCTTTTCCTCTTTTTAGAACTCCTTCTATGCACTTACACTCACTCTTAGCTTCTAAGTTATGCCCCCCTCCTGTGAGCCATGCCTTGGGACCTTGAGTTCCCTCTGAAGTTGGACACTTGAGGGCTGGCCTTTCCACACTGCACTATGACTCAATCTTGCAATGTATTTGGGTGTGAGCACTGCCTGGAGTCCATGAGGCTCTTAGGGAACTCTTACACACCCCAAATGAGAAAGGCTTTGGATCTTGGTCTTTGGAGTTGGTTTACTTCATGCTTCAGGCAGGAAACCTGAATCAGGCTCTCTTTGGTTGTAATTTTATTCTTTTTTTTATGTAGTTTCTTTATTTTGGACTGTAATAATTTTTGTAATGAACTCCTGGGGTGATTAGTGAAAAAGGGAAGGGTAACCATGCATGCAAAGGGGTAGATATCATGTTCGTAGTGAATATTTACACTTCTACACTCATGTATCCTGTTTTCAGCTTTCACTTCTGCATCTCATATAGAGACCATGTCTATAGGTTTCTGCACTTTTGCACCTCATATAGATACCATGTCTATAGGTTTCTGCACTTCTGCATTTCTATAGAGACCATGTCTATAGGTCATTTCTGAAATGCTGCATATCATATAGATAATATGCCTATAGGACATCTTGAATTTTGCATCTGCATCTGTCACTAGGCAAACCTGTTTATAAGTTTAAATAACTAACAACATTTTAGATACCATGCCTATAGGACTTCTGTACTCTTGTTTAGATTAAAAAAAAGTGTTTAAAGTCAATAACGCCTAGAAAGCATGCCTATAGGAACTATCAATCCAACCTGAATCGTTCATTCGCTTATAGGGCTAAAATCAGTAACGATAATGCTTAACGTCTGTAGAACTTACGCTCTTTTACCAAAACTCGCCTTTCCTGGTTAACTGAAAACTTCTTTTCCTAAATCAACATCTTTTTCTGAAATTAATAGATATCATGCCTATAGGTTTTCGTTTAACACTTAGGCAAGCCATAAGGTAAACTTATAAATCGAATCAGATTTTATTAACTACAACTAGCAGGCATGCCTGATTCGGGCTTCTTATCTGAAATATGTAATAGATCAGTCTACCACAACTCTTAAGTTTAATCAGACCCTAATCAGTACGTGTAAGACATGCTAAACTATATGCTTCTCTTTGTTTTAAGGAGGTCTGTTTGAGCCTTTCTATCTGTTATGTGCTTCTCCCCAAATTTGCTATATATATGTTTTGATTGTCGCCTTAGAATTTTGCCCTTTGAAACTGTAAAATCTCACATCTCTTCCCTTCAGGATTAGTAGTCCCAAATACCTCCGGGACTGATAGGATTGGGGCGGGTAATAGCATGCAATAAGTAAAACGAGACCATTCCGCGTTTAATACCTTAACGGGGTGGGAAAGGGTAGATATGGACATGATGACCACGCGATAACACCACGTGTATAAACGGTTACTGGGTGTTGTGTGGGGTGATCCATATTATTTATAAACCTAGGACCCTCCTCCCTTTACTCGTTTATTTTATTTAGAATTTCAAAACTGCTTCTTCTCAAATTCCAGCTTCTTTAACTTCTTTTAACTTCAATTACTTGCAACAATTACGTGAAAACCCCCTCATATGTGTAACTTTTACTTGTCTACTTGTTGTTTGCGCTTAAAGTCACAATTATAGTATGGCCTGGAACCACACTAGTGGATTTTGAGGGGTGCCTAACACCTTCCCCTTGGGAATAATTTCAAGCCCTTACCCAATCTCTTTTTATCCAAACAAAGCCCTTCTTAGTGTCTTAATGCACTTTAATCATTAGGCGGCGACTCTTCAATTCAAACCCAATTCCCAAAAGGAAACGAGTTGTCCTCCCAAATGTCATAAACCCAATTTCGCGAGAAAATGGGGGCATCGACAGCATGACGACTCTGCTGGGGATTTCTTTAAAGCTTTTACCATTTCATGCTATTTGTGACTTTATGCTTCTTTATATGTCTTTATTTGTTTAAATGCCTTTAAGTATTTTTCTTCTTCTACCGCGAAACTGACTTGGCTCTTTGTTTCTTTCCTTTATTTCTCTTAATGCTTTCCTTTATCGCTTTCCTTCAATATTGTTGTAAATTATGAGAAACTGTTGTAATTATTACTTTATGAACGTGCAAATACGTGACAACTTGTTTGATTATTGTAACTGCATATTCAACATCATATTCCACTCAGTGCCAAACAAAAGACCATAGCAACGCTTATAATGTGTGGTTGCGCTCTTCCGATATTATCACCCCCTTAATCCGGCAAAGGCATATTTGCGGTAACAACCAGTCGATCAACGGTGTAGTCGACGGTTCCGCGCCTTTCCCTCTTGAGTTGTCCGCTCAAGGGTACCAGTCTAATACTACATTGAAACCTTACTCTGTTTAATTGTACATGCATCATGGTCAAACCTAGCCGAGTCAGTTATGTTGTCCGCATAATGACTCTTTAAGATAGCTTTGTCCAAAGTCCACTGGGTTTTCTTGAAACCCAAACGGACCATATCACGTTCTGTGCATTTATTTGGAGAACTAAAGTTCTTTTATGCCAATTATTGATATTTAGTAGTCGAATATGGAGGGGGTAAGGGCCTAACCTTTTTTCTTGCAGAAATATGAGGCACGAAGTCCCCAGATTCGGCATGGTCACCCACATCCACCCCAAATTGCTAAGCTGGTGGAAGGATCTTCATTCCAGCGATCAGACTCTTGTCCGGAAGTACCTGGGAAACCTACCTTCTCTCCTAGAAATTCAACCCAACAACAAAATCATAGAAGCTGCCACTCTATTCTGGGATCGTGATAGGTCTGTGTTCCGCTTTGGAGATATTGAGATGACACCCTTGCTTGAGGAAATAGGAGGACTGGATGGAATATCGTGGGAAACTTCGGGTTTGTTAATGCCGGAAAACCACAAGGGTAGAGGTTTTCTCAAAATGATGGGTCTAAAGAAAAATCCAGATTTTACATGTTTGAAGGAGTCATACATTCCCCTTGACTACTTGTACGAAAGGTACGGTCACAACAAATCCTACCGTACTTATCCTGACGTGTTCGCCCTTACATCATTGGGGCATATCCATCGAAGGGTCTTTGTCTTTATGTTCTGTTTCTTGGGGATGATAGTGTTTCCAATGAAGAAAGCAAGAATCCCAGGCTAGCTATGGTCACCAAAACTCTAATGGAAGGAATTGACGGACAACCATTCAGTCTTGTGCCGATGATCATTGCAGAAATGTACCGAGCCCTAGAAAGGTGTCAACAAGGGGCCAAACACTTTGAGGGTTGTAATCTGCTACTTCAACTATGGCTAGTGGAACATCTCCAAAGGGGTGAATACCGACAGGAAATCCATCATAGGGACTGGGACGATCATATCGCATACCATCACCCAAAACGAATGAATTACATGCCCAATATGTTCGCCCAACCAGAGAATGCTAGAGAATGGGTCAAACTCTTTGATAACTTGACTGAGGACCGAGTACAATGGATGTTCGAGTGGTTCCCTACTGAAGAATTCATCGTTCGATCCAGGGATGCGCCATTTCTAATACTGATCGGTTTGAGGGGGACCTACCCTTATGTCCCTCTCCGAGTTATGAGACAGGCTAGCAGGAATCAGGTTATACCAAGGGTCGACAAGGTGAATCACTTCCGAGTTGACTTCCAGAATGACGATAGTCCACATAGGTGCCAGGCTCAGCATATGTGGCATTGCAAAATTGTCTTGGGAAAGGACACCATTGAACCAGACAGATACCATGTTGGTTGTACCCTACACCATTCAGGCTGGCTGGAGGACAATCACAACGGTTTGGGTCAACCCGGGTTTGTTCGAGGTCACAGGATCATCGATGAAAAGGCTGAGGCACAAGTAAAGTACAACCAACTGCGCAAGAGAATTCGGG
>NW_017672236.1:3579-36533 GCF_001879085.1 Nicotiana attenuata | reverse complement strand
GGTAAGTTATGGCATCCGACTTCATTTGGATAGAATTCAGGTTTCAATACGGAAAATGCACCGGATGTTGTTTTACATTTCAGGAATTTTGAAGTAAGAAACCCACAGAAACACTTCCGCGAGTATGCCACTCGTTGGAGATCAGAGGCTGCTAAGGTCCGACTGCTTTAGAGGAAGACAAATAATGAACAAGTTTTTCGTCTGAGCTCAAGATCCGCAATACTATGAAAGCACTAATTGTTGAATCAAGAATCATAAATTTTCCGACATTCATCAAGCTAGGGAGAAAGGATCGAGGAAGGGGTATCAAGAGTGGTATGGTTACGAACTTTTGAAGCCTTGAAGCTTACCAATAAGGCTCTACAGTCTGGTGGTGCATCCAAAAAAAAGGGACGTAGCGACCGTGATGGTTGCACAGACGAAACCAATCACCTTTGTTCAAATACCAAACCTAATCCAATGCTCCGCTAACATATCAGCCCACTCCAAATTACCAAGCACCCCTCACCCACTTACCAAAACTCCAACCGTCCTACTTATCAATCACCTCACTCCTACCATTACCAACCTGCTTCACCTAATATTCCAAAAACCACCGAACTTGTTTACCAATCCTACATACACCCAACCATCCCACTATCAATTCACCTTCCCCCACATCAAACTTCCCTAGACCTCGACCAAATTTCGAACCGCAGACTTCCCCAAATAGTATACCGCCATTGCCGAAACCAATTGAACCAGGTGTACGAAAGGCTCAATGACCTACTGGTTACGTCACCCCTATCCTCTATAACCCCTTGAAAAACCCTTTTCCCAATGGGTCAACCAAATAAAACCTGTGCATACCATTTCTGGCATGAAAGGGCATACCATTGATTGAATGTCGTCCCTGGAAAGATTAAGATCCAGGCTTTTGATTGAGAAACAAGAATCATCGTTGGCAAAGGAGCCTACTCCGAAATGGTTCCGAATAACCCTCTACCAGACCACACGGAGTGGAGGTGTTTCACATGATTGAAATGAGGATGATTGGGATCCCAAGGGATCGGATCGGTATTTGATCACAGAAGGTGACGATTCCAAAGAAACCAATAGTCACCCTTTTAATCGATTGTAGTCCCAAATTCAGCTTCTGGAGATGCAAGGTGATACATGATCCATACCAACTTGAGTTTGAAACCACCATCCTCTACGAAGACGCCAACACTCATCAAGGCCGAGTTTGGGTCCCCAAAGGCGCCTGTTTACCATTTGAAGTTGCCATATTACCTCCAAAAGCAAAGGTGGCCCATCCGGTAGGCAATGAACAGCCGTACACCATTCCACACAAAAAGCCCATACCATGGGACTACACAGCCGAGGGCAAAGGGAAAGGGAAAAGCCAAGTTCGGAAGCAGTTTGCGCACACGGTATGACATAGGAACCGCAGGGTATATACCCCGGAAACACTTGGCCTTGAGTTCAATAAGCAGACCCTGGTCGAACAAACCATCACTGAAACTGGGCCCGGATGACCTTCTTTTTATTGGGAGAAAGATACAAGCAAAGGAATACTCAGTCAAATTGATCAGCTAACAAAAACGCCGAGCGCAAGATTTCTATCATTTGGCTTTGGCTACAGAGGGTTCCGATGCACATAAGGAATGCCTTTGTTAGAGTGCTGCAGTGGAAGGCATAATTGTACCAAGCAAACATCACCAGGGGGAAGAGATGGCTAAGATGGTGGCGTCAGTATTGGAAAGCACAAATCACTTTTCACGAAGATAAAAAGTTGCCACCAGAAAGGGTTGAGTCACAAAACAGTCATTGCACATCACGTGTGCAATTGCAAAGATTACTTTTATCACCCAGGATCCTGGTCGATGGGGGGGTCCAGTCTTCAACATTTCTCGGTTGGTAACACTCAAGACGTTGGGAAAAGGGCTGCATGAAATCAAGGATGGGGCCATCCACGTCAAAGCTTTCGACGGATCCCCCCAAAAAGGTCTTTACCTTTATTTTGGGGGGAAATTTAGCTTGTGTTTTGCAAATGGGGCCTTACTGGGTTTGATTGTTGGATTAAGTCGATAGACGTAGACCGGCATCTACAAATCTGTTGTTGGTACGATCATGGATTTCATGTCGCAGGGTCGTTGAACAAAACACCAAACCACCAATCAAACGTAATAACTCCAAAAATCTCACCCCAAAAACACACCAACATCACCAACACAACACCTAACACCACCAATCAACACAATCACAAAATATCACACATCCTCACCCCAACAAAGAATCCCACCCAATGACCCAATATAAATAAAAACCCCATCGCTCACAAACACAACAAAACCCAAACATACACACAAACCAGTGTCAACACTACATCAGCAGTTGAAGTTTGAGTGGAAAACCACAAGAGGTGACATTCACTGCACTTGTCAGCAATCCATATACAGTCGCCCAGACCATCCAGCGAGTGGAGGAAGAATGAAAAGGATAGGTGGAGAAACTTACCACCATAATCGACGCCGATGTCAACTGCCGTCTATAAGATAAGTGCGTGGGATAACAAAATTGAAAGCATATTTGAACTGGAGCGGGTATGAACCTGGCAAGGAACTTGGCAAGAAATCTCCAAGGAAAATCACCTAAAGGCCCACCCAAGCCTCCAAGAAATCCCTGGCACACTTCCCGGCAATTGGGGTATGATTATACCTTCAACCACACCAACCACAACCCTATGGAATAGATAATTCTAACGGTAACTATTGGTCGCACTCCTGGCACGGGTCCCTACTATCCATATAGACGAGCAGCCGACGCATACACCCATTATGGAGCAGCATCACTTCACAACCGGCCAGAGGTCATCAATGGGTCAGGAAGAAGAAGAAGCGCCCTAGCTCAGCAATGAGAATTTGTTTCTAAGAAAGGCGATGATATGGATTGTCTGATATCGTTCTCCGCGAGATGGGAGGGGGAGGGGCCAACTTTCCATAACAGGCTGTCTAAGCAGAAGATACATACCTCAACAAATCTGGACCATAACAGAACTACCAGAGCCGGCATGTCCTCGAGGATAGCAAGGCCAATGAACATAGCCACCAATGCATTATTTTCATTTTTATTACTAGTTTACTTTCTGCAATTTCGCATTTTTATTTTCCTGCAAACAAGGGCTCTAATGTCTCAAAAAACACTTATGGCCATTTTATTCAATAGCATTTCAAGAATTCTCTACTAATTAAATCTACTAAACTTATATATTCTTCCCTCTCATTACTTTACTTCATACATCATTACTATTACTTATCTTCTGATGAATCCAATGCCACAGAATGTGACATCGCAACTGAAAAGACAAAACGCCAACTAAACGACATAGATTTACAAAGCGAATGGATGTTCAAATAAACCGACAAAAGAGTATTGTTAAGGAAAGTCAGAATTATCGAAGAAATAGACCTAAGTTCCAACTGGAAGGATGACTGACAATTGTTAACCTGGGAGATGCAGAAAAACATCAAAGAAACACGAATCAGCGTTCATTTGTCACCGTCAGAGAAGGAAGAATTACACAGAGTTTCTAAAAGAAGTTAATAAGACATATTTGCCTGGTCGTACACGACGACATGACTGGTTAAGTACAATCATATCGTGGCCCATAAACTGCTAACTGATCCAACATGTCCACTGGTGAAGCAGAAGCTCAAAAAATTCAAGCTAGATATGAAGTTTGAAAATCAAGGGATAAGAAAAAGTAACAAACCAAAGCAGGTCAAAACAAGGTTTCTCAGAGGTAGTAGAGTATCCAACATGGTTAGCAACATTTGTGCCAGTACCAAGAAAGGACGGAAAAGGTTAGAGTCTGCGTCGACTACCTGATTCTCAACCAGCCAGTCCAAAAAGAGACTCCCTTGCCAAAACATACACAGCCTGATTGACAATTGCGCCAAGCATGAGTTGCAATCATTTGTAGATTGTTTTTGCTGGGTATCATCAATCTGGATGGATGAAGAAGATGCCGAGAGAGAAAACGGCTTTCATTACGCCATGGGGAAATGTACTGCTACAAGATTGATGCCATTCGCGGTTAAGAATGCAGGGGCCACCTTACATGAGGTCCATGACCACCATTTGATACACAAGGAGATCGAAGTATATGTAGATGACATCATCATCAAGTCCAAGAAAGCCGGTGATCACATGGAAAATTTGAGGAAGTTCTTCAATAGACTGAGACGGTACAACATGAAGCTGAATCCCGCGAAATGTGCATTTGGGGTTCCAGCCGGAAAATTACTTGGGTTCAATGTAAGTCGCCGAGGGATAGATCTGGATCCATTAAAAGCCAAAGCTATTCAAGAATTGCCACCGCCAAAGAACAAGAAAGAAGTAATGAGTTTCTTGGGAAGACTTAACTACATCAGCCGGTTCATAGCACAATCTACAGTTATCTGTGAGCCAATCTTCAAGATGTTGAAAAAGGACGCCGCTACCAGATGGACTGATGATTGCCAAAAGGCCTTTGACAGAATCAAGGAGTACTTGTCAACACCGCTAGTTTTGGTCCTGCCCGAGCCAGGTAGACCCCTATTACTCTACCTTACGGTATTGGATGGAGCGTTCGGTTGTGTCCTGGGGCAGCATGATGAAACGGGGAGAAAGGAGCAGGCCATCTATTATCTCAGCAAGAAGTTCACCCCGTACGAAGCCCGGTATTCTCTGTTGGAGCGCACCTGTTGTGCTTTGACTTGGGTCGCTCAGAAGTTGAGGCACTATTTCTGTGCCTATACTACGTATCTCATATCAAGGATGGATCCATTGAAGTACATCTTTCAGAAGCCCATGCCCACTAGCAAGCTAGCCAAGTGGCAAATCCTGCTGAGTGAGTTCGACATTGCCTACGTAACTCAAAAAGCAATCAAAGGACAGGTTCCCCTGCACTAACAATATGGCCAAATACGAAGCCTGCATCTTAGGGCTCAAGATGGCCATTGACATGAACATCCAAGAGTTGCTAGTGATTGGAGATTCAGACCTACTCATACACCAGGTACGAGGAGAATTGGCGACCAAGAACCCCAAGATAGTGCCATACCTGCATCATGTATAGGAGTTAAGAAAGAGGTTCACAAAGACAGAGTTCCAGCATGTTCCCAGGGTTCAGAATGAGTCTGCCGACGCACTGGCTACCCTGTCATCCATGATACAGCATCCGGATACAAACTTCATTGATCCTATTCCAGTAAAAATCCACAATCAGCCAGCTTACTGTACTCATGTCGAAGAAGAAGCAGACGGAAAGCCTTGGTTTCATGATATCAAGGAATATTTAGCAAAAGGAGAATACCCGGAGGTTGCAAACACTACTCAGAAACGCACGCTTCGAAGGTTGTCCAACAATTTCTTTCACAGCGGAGGGATACTATATAGGAGGACTCCAGACTTAGGATTACTAAGGTGTGTCGATGCGAAGGAAGCATCTAAACTGCTAGAGGAAATTCATGCCGGGACCTGTGGTCCGCATATGAACGGCTTTGTTTTAGCCAAAAAGATACTCCGTGCTGGCTACTTTTGGATGACCATGGAGACTGACTGCATCCAGTACATCCGAAAATGCCACCGCTGCCAGATACATGCAGATATGATAAGGGTACCTCCAAATGAGCTTAATGCCACTAGCTCACCATGGCCCTTTGCCGCTTGGGGAATGGATGTTATTAGTCCAATCGAGCCGGCCGCTTCCAACAGGCACAGATTCATCCTCTTGGCAATTGACTATTTTACCAAATGGGTTGAAGCAGCATCTTACAAAGCAGTGACTAAGAAAGTCGTGGCGGATTTTGTCCGCGACCGCATTGTTTGCCGATTCGGGATTCCAAAGTCGATCATCACTGATAATGGTTCCAACCTCAACAGTGACTTAGTGAAAGCTATGTGTGAGACCTTCAAGATCAGACATAAAAATCCCACAGCCTACAGGCCCCAAATGAACGGAGCTGTAGAAGCCGCCAATAAGAATATCAAGAAGATACTAAGGAAAATGATAGAGAAGCATAAGCAATGGCACGAAAAGCTCGCTCTATTGGGGTATCGCACCACAGTCCGTACATCAACTGGGGAAAACCCTTACCTGCTGGTTTATGGTACAGAAGCCGTCATTCCCGCCGAAGTAGAAAATCCTTCCTTAAGAATCATATAGGAAGCCGAGCTCGACGATGTAGAGTGGGTAAAAAGTCGTTACGAGCAGTTGGCTCTTATAGATGGAAAGAGAATGAATGCAGTTTGCCATAGTCAGCTTTATCAGAACAGAATGTCTAGAGCTTTCAACAAGAGAGTCAAACCAAGACGGTTCACACCGGGGCAGCTGGTGTTAAAGAAGATTTTCCACATCAAGATGAAGCCAAATGGAAATTCTCTCCCAATTGGCAGGGTCCATACATGGTTCATCAGGTTCTGACAGGAGGAGCCCTTATACTTGCAGAAATGGATGGAGAAGTCTGGCCAAAACCAATCAACTCAGACGCAGTCAAGCGATACTATGTGTAACCATTTATGATTTCCTTATGTAATTTGAACTACGTCTGACCTGATTCCCGTTTAAGAGGGGATACGTAGGCAGCCTTATGGGTTCGGTCACAATTCAATAAAATTTTCATTTCCCCCCGCAATTGGAAACTAGGGCAGAATTTTGAGGAGGACCCTCAAAATTCTGAAGTAACTTCAGCCGATCATCGCAAGCAGCCGTCAGAAGTATCAACCCATTAAACCGGGGCAAAATTTTGAGGAGGACCCTCAAAATTCCAAAGCAAGAGAGGTTGCAAAGTCCTGAACCACGTCACAGTCGTCGGTTCATCTAAAAACTATTTCTTGAGTATATACATATGTCATATCTTTAACAAACTCATGTATATTTATTATCGAAATCGCTCAGTTCAGCAACGCTACCCCTATGATACATACCGTGTCATCAGATCAGGGCCGAACATGGCAAGCAAAGTCAGCGGGGACACGAACTAACCTTTCCCCTTTATAAAACTCACAATTTGTCTTTGGATGCAGGTACCCAAGTAACCAAATCATATATTATACGCTCACACTGTTCAGGAACACAACCCTCAGAACCGTCGCACCTATTTGCATTCTCCATCCGCACACAATATCCCCAGCATTCGCAATATCATAATCAGCTACCAGCTATCAGCTAAGAATTTTTATTACTACTCATCTTTCTATCTTGCATAAGGCTACCATTCTACCATCCGAGGTTAAGCTTTACCTCCATCCGCATTTCCTGCACTGCATAAGGCTACCATTCTTCCGAGGTTAAGCTCTGCCTCCTTCTGCATTTCCTGCATTGCATAAGGCTACCATTCTGCCTTCCGAGGTTAAGCTCTACCTCCATCTGCATTTCTTGCACTGCATAAGGCTACCATTCTGCCTTTCGAGGTTAAGCTCTGCCTCCTTCTGCATTTTCTGCATTGCATAAGGCTACCATTCTGCCTTTCGAGGTTAAGCTCTACCTCCATCTGCACTTTCTACATTGCATAAGGCTACCATTCTGCCTTCTGAGACTAAGCTCTGTCTCCATCCGCATCGGCTGAAAAGTCGCCACTTTATTTAAATCCTGCATCGGTTGAAATATCGCCATTTCACTTACATTTTGCATGGCTGAAATATCGCCACCTTTATTTACATATGCATCGGCTGAAAAATCGCCACTTCATTTAAATCCTGCATCGGCTGAAAGATCGCCATTTTACTTACATTTTGCACGGTTGAAAGATCGCCATTTTATTTACTTTTTTTACATGGCTGAAATATCGCCACTTTTATTTAAATCCTGCATCGGCTGAAAGATCGCCATTTTACTTACATTTTGCATGGCTGAAAGATCGCCATTTTTACTTACATTTTTTACATGGCTGAAATATTGCCACTTTATTTACGCTTTCATGGGCTGAAAGATCGCCACCTATTGCATTTCATGGGCTGAAAGATCGCCAAATCGTCCAAAGGCGTCATTGTTCGGAGGCACCATTTGCATAGCCCGAGAACGCCATGCCATGGCCTGAGGACCCCCTTTTATCTCTTGCATATCATTATTCAAAGGCATCATAGTTCGGAGGCATCATTCTCATAGCCCGAGAGCATCATTTCATGGCCTGAAAATCCTTTATTATATGCTTCATGGCCCAGGACATCATGGTCTGAGGACGTCGTCCTAACCGTCCAAAGACAGCATTCATGGTCCGACGGAAACTTGCATCATGTTTAAATTTATGCACAATACATGCACGTATTGCTTATCTGCAGGCAAACCGGCTAGCAACGACCGTCTCAGCAGGAGCGATCCCGCTCCAGTTCCCGCAGCCCTATTTAATCTTAACCATCCATCCCAACCTAAATATCGTGTCCGTTCTTGAAAGATCTCCATCGACATATCCCGCCGACGGATCCTGAACTACATATGGCCTGATTCCTGTAAGACCAGGGATATGTAGGCAGCTCATAAACCAAAGCACGGTCAATCTCATCAAAACCATTTCGTTCGGTCAAAATTGGCCATCATGTCTTTACCCGACAACTCTTTCATCCTTCCCGGGTAAAGAGGGGCACCTGTTAATACCCAATTTTTTCCGTATATTTTTCATATATGCAAAATACTTTCAAAATAGCATATGTATGCATATATAAGTATGCCCAAGAGTTTAGTATTTTTCTTAATTTTTAAAGGATTTTAAATCAATTTATTGCCTATTTTTAGTAGTACAAAAACCAATAATTATTCCCAAAATTATCATTTTTGGTGAATAACTTATTTTATTCTCATATATATACCAAAATATAGCTAGGGTAATTTCTATACATTTTTACAAATTTATTTGGTATTTTAAAAGCCAAATTGCATACAATTGTAATTTTAGCCTATTTTCAGAATTATCAGCATTTTATAATGATGAAATTGGTTCCAATATTTTTAAATTAATATTTTTATATTATTAACTGATCCAGTACTTTTAATTTGTTTTCGAAATCATTTTTTTACTATTTTTTATAAGTTTAAAAGGGAAAAGTGGCTATTTAACTGATAGCCTCATTTGCATTTCAATTATAGCCAAATTAATTCCCTAACTAACCCGATTTCGAACCTCAAACAGACCAGCCCAATTCCAATTTAACCCAGCCCTTAACCCGTTTAAAAATACCCGACCCAGACCCCTTTTTATCCTGGCCGTTGATCTCTGAGATCAACAGCCCTTATCCGCCCTTGCCTTTTTTAATCCTAAAGACTACCCTAATCCCCTCATTTCCCTTCTATCAGCCGCCTCTGAATACCCCCCCCCCCCCCCTCTCAAACTCTCTCAAATTTTCTCGAAACCCTAATCGTCTTCTACTGTCTTCTACCTCAAGCTCACCGGAATCCATGGCCTCTCAGGCCATGGATGGCTTAAAATCATCTCCCTCTGCTCTTAAACACTAGGTACTCGAAGGTTCGAGGTCTGACCTCGAAGGTTTTCGTTCAGATCTTTGCCGATTCAGGGTTCTATGGCCATCTCCGGCCCAGCTCCGGCACACTTTGGTGTTTTGAGCCTGGTTCTGACTTATCCGACTCAGATCGGACCTTTTCCAAGCCTTTCTCATTCTAGGGTCCTTCTGAAACCCTAACTATTCGAGGTTCTCTCCGATTTTTCTTAGATCTGTCACATATCTGTGCTCTACTTGAGTTTTTAAACATTTTCCCCAATTTTCTTTCAAAATTACTTCTTTCCGATTTAGGGTTTCCTGAAAAGCTTAAAATGTTTCTCTGACTTTTCTTTTTCTTTGTGTGTATTTGTCTATACTATGTTCTTATGTTTTCTTTTCTACCACGCATGTTCTTCTACTGTGTTCTTAGGTTTTCCTTTACTATACATGGCCTTCTGTACTTTGTTTTTCTACTGTGATACCTATATGTTCTTTTGCTATACATTTCTCGTATTTTTGTGTTCTTCTACTGTATGTATTTCCTACTGAGTTCTTAGGTTTGTTTGCCTTCTACTGAACTTTGCTTGAGTTCTTCTAAAAAACCTCTTTAAACATATAAGTTGTATGCTTTTATATGTGTGATGAATTCTTTCTTCCGAAAAGGTTTTCCAACTTAAGATTTATTCAGAATCCTTTTTTAGGTTTGATTGATTATTACTGATTTTCCTTAAGTAAAACCTTTCTTCACCTTTTCTGACTGGATTCATTCAGACCTTGTGATTTACTGGCTGGTAATTGATTTCCTTTCCTTATTTGCACAAACCATGTACAGTCAATACCTTGTCCTTAATAAAACCTCTATGTTTACCCCTCTTGTACTGCTTTAATCTCTTACCTTAATTACTTTTACCCGTTTGAAATCAGAATCCCTTAATTAAAGGGAAACCTTAGGTAATTCATTTTCAAACTATTTTCTTACCTATTTCTGCTTGCTTTCTACACTATAAAAGGCACGACCCTTTCTACACATTACACACGGTTAATACGATCAAACAACTTTCAATTCAACACTTTTACACACATTATACACTTGAGACACTTACAATCTCATAGTTCTCTTCTAAAATCATAGTGTTCTGACTACTTGATTGCACTTTGGCTTTACAAGACTGCTGCTTCCTTTTCTTGTTTCCTTGAAACTGGTATGTTCTAGTTTTATTTTCAGTCTCATCCCAATGTGTTTATTTACAGCCTTTACACCCATGTTTGCTTTGCTGTCTACATTTAATGTTACTTTGCATGATTATTTCTGTGCATTTGTCTCCGCTGTGAATCCTTGCACCCCTGTTCCCCTCTGTGTGCTTTGAGTTGAAGTTCAGAACATGGCAACATGCAAGTTGTTGCTCATGTTTGGACTTGATCCCTTAGGGGGTCCTAACTCCCAGATAATATGGCCTAACAGGGTGGTGGGGTGTGCCAGCACTTCCAATTGCTAGGTATGACCATTAGCCTGTCTTTGCTTCCTCTTAGAATCCCTCTCTGCATTTACACTCTCTCTTAGCTTCTAAGTTCTGCCCCCCTCCTGTGAGCCATGCTTTGGGACCTTGAGTTCCCTCTGAACTTGGACACTTGAGGGCTGGCCTTTCCACACTGTACTATGACTCAATCTTGCAATGTATTTGGGTGTGAGCACTGCCCGGAGTCCATGAGGCTCTTAGGGAACTCTGATACACCCCAAATGAGAAAGGCTTTGGATCTTGGTCTTTGGAGTTGGTTTACTTCATGCTTCAGGCAGGAAACCTGAATCGGGCTCTCCTTGGTTTATGATGTAATTTCTTTATTTTATTTTGGTCTGTAACAATTTTGTAATAAACTTCTGGGGTGATTAGTGAAAAAGGGAAGAGTAACCATGCATGCAAAGGGGTAGATATCATGTTCATAGGGAATATTTACGCTTCTACACTCATGTATCCTATTTTCAGCTTTCACTTATGCATCTCATATAGAGACCATGTCTATAGGTTTTTGCACTTTTGCACCTCATATAGTGACCATGTCTATAGGTTTCTGCACTTTTGCACCTCATATAGAGACTATGTCTATAGGTTTATGCACTTATGCATGTTTATAGAGACCATGTCTATAGGTCATTTCTGAAATGTTGCGTATCGTATAGATAATATGCCTATAGGACTTCCTGAATTTTGCATCTGCATCTGTCACTAGGCAAACCTGTTTATAGGTTTAAATAACTAACAGCATTTTAGATACCATGCCCATAGGATTTCTGCACTCTCATTACGCCTGTAAAAGTGTTTTAAATCAGTAACGCCTAGAAAACATGCCTATAGGAACCATCAACTAAATCTGAATCGTCCATTCGCTTATGAGTCTAAAATCAGTAGCAACAATATCGACTGCAGAATTTATATTCCTGTAATTGACAACTTCTTTTCCTAAATCAGCATACTTCTTTTTCTGAAATTAATAGATATCATGCCTATAGGTTTTCCTTTAACACTTAGGCATAAGGTAAACTTATAAATTGAATCAGATTTTATTAACTACAACCAGCAGGCAGGCCTGATCGGGCTTCTTATCTGAAATATGTAATAGATCAGTCTACCACAACTCTTAAGTTTAAATCAGACCCTAATCAGTACGTGTAAGACATGCTAAACTATATGCTTCTCTTTGTTTTAAGGAGGTCTGTTTGAGCCTTTCTTCTGTTATGTGCTTCTCCCCAAATTTGCTATATATGTGTTTTGATTGTCGCCTTAGAATTTTGTCCTTTGAAACTATAAAACCTCACACCCCTTCCCTTTAGGATTAGTAGTCCCAAATACCTTCGGGACTGATAGGATTGGGGGGTAATAGCATGCAATAAGTAAAACGAGACCATTCCGCGTTTAATACCTTAATGGGGTGGGAAAGGGTAGATATGGACATGATGACCACACGATAACACCACGTGTATAAACGGTTACCTGGTGTTGTGTGGGGTGATCCATATTATTTATAAACCTAGGACCCTCTTCCCTTTACACGTTTATTTTATTTCAAAACTGCTTTTTTTTTCTTTCTCTCAAATTCCAGCTTCTTCGACTGCTTTTAACTGCAATTACTTGCAACAATTATGTGAAAACCCCTCCCCCCTCATATTTGTAACTCCTATTTGTCTATTTGTTGTTTGCACTTAAAGTCACAATTATAGTATGGCCGGGAACCACACTAGTGGATCTCGAGGGGTGCCTAACACCTTCCCCTCGAGATACTTTCGAGCCCTTACCCAATCTCTAGTTTTCTAAATCAAAATTCTCCTTAGTGTCCTAATGCACTTAATCATTAGGTGGCGACTCTTCAATTCAAACCCAATTCTCAAAAGGAAACGAGTTGTCCTCCCAAATGTCATAAACCCGATTTCGCGAGAAAAGGGGGACATCGACAAACCTGTCCAACCTCCACAAGGCATCTGAAGACATAGTTGATCCATCACCGGTCTGTTCTACAACACCCGGCGGAACTACCCCAACTAGCTGAGCTACTGGAGTCTGAAACTGGGGAGCCATCTGCTCCAGAGTATGAGTAGCGGGAGTCTGTGCTCCTCCCCCCAGCCCGAGAGACGGCTGGTGCTGTTGGAAGTATGCCTGCCTGAGTGACACTCTCCATAAGGACAACTTAGCGGACCAGACCATCCTGGAGTACCGGGGTAGCTATGAACCCCTCCGGAACCTGAGCTGGGCCCACTGGAATGGTCTGGGTTGGAACCTCGTCATCAAACTCAACCTGAGGCTCCGCCGCTGGTGGTGCTGCTCGAGCTCTGGGTTGAGCACTGGCCCTGCCTCGGCCTCTAGCACGGCCTCAGCCTTGTCCTCTACCCCTCGTAGGAGCTGTCACTGGGGGCTCGGGCTGCTGATCAGCTGATGAAGCGGTACGTGTTCTCGCCATCTGCGAAAGAACAGAGTAGAAGTTCAATTAGCATTGAGAGATCAAACCACACGACAGACATGAATAGAAGTGAAATTGTTCCTAACTCAGTAGCCTCTAGGGGATAAGCACAGACGTCTCCGTACCGATCCCTCAGACTCTACCAAGCTTGTTGATGAATTGTGAGACCTAGGCAACCTAGTGCTCTGATACCAACTTGTCACGACCCGAATTTCCCACCACCGGGACCGTGATGGCGCCTAACATTGTACTCGCTAGGCAAGCCAACGTTATAGAATATTTCACCTTTTTCTTTTATCTTTTAATAATTAAAACTTAATAAAAGTAAATCAGCGAAAATAAATACAGAATAATAGTTTAAATGATTTTCTTAATAGTAATAGCGAAAACCGAAATAAATTCCACCCGGAAACTGGTGTCACAACTCAGGAACAGTCTACGAATACTACAAGCATTGGTTCGAAAGAAAAATATACATCTGTCTTGAAGAAAAGTAAAATAGAATGCAGTAAAGATAGAAGGGGATGCCAGGTCCTGAGGACGCCTGCAGTACTACCTTGGGTCTCCGAAAAGCAGTGACAGCAACCAACCTCACGATCAACCACTAGCTCCGGAATCTGCACAGAAAGTGCAGAGTGCAGTATAAGTACAACCGACCCCATGTACTGGTAAGTGTCGAGCCTAACCTCGATGAAGTAGTGACGAGGCTACGGCGCGGCGTAACAATATATATTTATCCTGCAACAGTTTATAATAAACAGAAAGGAAGTACAGAATAAAATATAACCAGAACTTGCATTAAAGAAATACGGAACCCAGTCATTCTACTAGCTATAACCAATCCTTAAGGGAGTTTCAACATCATAGTAATGAACCTCAATAGAAATGAATATATAACAACACCTGATGCGGTATGCATCCCGATCCCATCATATAAACAACAGTATCAATATTCACCCTTATTGCTCTTTGTTGCAGCGTGCAACCCAATCCCACCAGTCCACCCTTATTACTCCTCAATATATCACCCTTATTCCTCCTGTTGCGGCGTGCAACCCGATCCCACCAGACAATCACATTCACCCTTATTCCTCATGTTGCGGCGTGCAACCCGATCCCAATATATATATATATATATATATATATATACACACACACACACACATAATAGCACCAATCACAAGATAAAGACAAGCGTTTCAAAATCAACTCAAATCCTCCACAACACCTATTCCTCAAACCAACACATTGGAATATCACTACGACTGTAAAACTTCACCAGTTTAACTATACAACGAGACCAACCTAGGTGTACCATGAAGCACCAATAACAAACATAATCCAACAAGGTAATAAAATGAAGCTACGAAACAAATAATACTTCAATAGAAAAATCAACAGTTAACATGAAGCAATTAGACATGGAAGCATCGATAAGCAAGTAGCAATTAAGGCAGGAAAGCAAAATATAAGGGAACGGGGGGAAAGGAAACAGGCTGAACAAGTAATTTGGCGGCGCATAGGTACTCGTCACCACACCTAAACGCCACACACATGATATCTCACATATCAAGCAAGTCGGGGATCCCTAATCCCTCAAGTCAAGCTTAGACCAAACACTTACCTCAAGCCAACGGGTATTTCAAAGCTCAACCACCGCTTTACCTCTCGATTCCACCACCAATTCACTCGTATCTAGCCATAATTAACTTAATAACATCAATAAACGCTAAAGAAACAAATTCCAATGCAAAATCAAAGATTTCCCAACATTTTTCCCAAAAAGTCAAAAATCGACCCCGGGCCCGCTTGGTCAAAACTCGAAGTTCGGACCAAAACCCGATTACCCATTCACCCCCGAGCCCGAATATGCAATTGGTTTTGGAATCCGACCTCAATTTGAGGTCTAATTCCCCAAATTTTGAAATTCCCAAATTTCACCCAAAAACCCAATTTCCCATGAAAATCCCTAAATTTTGTGATAAAATCTTGTAAAAAGATGAAATAGATTGAAGGAAGTGAGTTAGAAATCGTTTACCTATGATTTGGGGAAGAACTATTCTTTAAAAAATCACCTATGGAAGCTTAGGGTTTGAAAATTTGAGAAATAAGTTCAAAATCCCGTCTAAGTTATGTTTTACACAGTTGCAGATATTGCATTTGCGATCACAGGTTCGCAAATGCGAAGCTTGGCCTGTCCTGCTGCCTTCGCAAATGCGAACAATTGTTCGCAAATGCGGTCACTGTGCAAGTCGTGATTGCGACGATGAACTTCGCAAATGCGAAGGTCCCCACCCAGCCCAATCATCGCAAATGCAATGATTCTTCGCAAATGCGGTGCTCGCATGCGAAGCCTACAGATCTGCAACACACCAACAATATCCTTAAGGCTCAAAACACTCCGTAGCATATCTAAAACTCACCCGAGCCCTCAGGGCTCCAAACCAAACATGCACACAAGTCTAAAAATATCATACGGACTTGCTCGTGCGATCAAATCACCAAAATAACATCTTAAACAACGAATTTAACACCAAAACTAATGAAATTTTCAAGATAGTTCAAACTTTCTAATTTCTCAACCAATGGTCCGAATCACGTCAAATCACTTTCGTTTTTCACCAAATTTCACAGATAAGGCTTAAATATTATGACAGACCTGTACCGGGCTCCAGAACTAAAATACAGGCCCGATACCAATAATATCAAACATTATTAAATTTCCAAAAACCATCATATTTTTCAGTTAATAATTTTCTTCAAAAATTTATTTCCCGGGCTAGGGACCTCAGAATTCAATTTCGGTCATACGTCCAAGCCCCATATTTTACTACGGACCCTACGGGACCGTCAAAATCACGGGTCCGAGTCCGTTTACAAAAAATATTGACCGGAGTCAACTTTAATCAATTTTTAAAGGCAAAATTCAATATTTTTCTCAAATTTCACATAAAGGCTTTTCGAAAACGCGCTCGGACTGCGCACGCAAATCGAGGAGAAAGAAAATGAGGTTTTCAAGGCCTCGGAATACAGATTCGGGTTCTAAAACAAAAGATGACCCTTTGGGTCATCACATATAAGTTGTGACATTTAGCAAAAAATTTAATTTAACCAAAGTAGACTTCTGGTCATATTTTAATTTTCATTTCAACATGATATACACATAAAATAAGATCTTACAACATGAATTTCTAAACAAGCAGGACCCTTTGAGCGAACGAATTAAATAAGTAAAAGAGAAGTCGGATTCACCTTCCAAAAGACAGTGAACGGGGCTTGGGTGATGGCTAATTTGCTTGGTTTGAGCTATCGAAGAGTGGGCTTTGAATAATCCTAACGAGCTAGGAGCATTTGTATCTATACCTAATCTTTGGGCCACCTTTTAACTTATACCCGCTTTGCAAAAAAAATTGCAAGCATACCCACTTTTCGCGTAACTTCAGACATACGGGCCTAAAGTAGCAAAAATTTATGTCTGAAGTTTGAACTTCAGAATTTTTTGCCTGAAGTTTGGCCTGACTTGCAAAGGCAATCACGCAAACTTCAGTTCTTAAGCAAGGGCAAACTTCAGTTCAATTGTGTATGTCTGAAGTTTGAACTTCATAATTTTTTGCCTGAAATGTAGCCTTATCAAAGCAAAACTTTAGATATTTTTGCCTGAAATTTGGCCCGACTTGCAAAGTCAATCACGCAAACTTCAATTCATAAGCAAGGGCAAACTTCAGTTCACTTGTGTACTTCGGATATTTTTCTATGAACTTCAGTCATTCTGATATAAACTTCCGATATTTTGACATAAACTTCACACATTTGGTCAAGAACTTCAGATATTTGGCTAGGATTATCAAACATATGGGGTATATACTTCATATACTAAAGTATAAACTTCAGATATTTGAGTCTGAAGTTAGGCGCTGCTATTGGCGAACTTCAGATGCCCAAGTCTAAAGTTTTATTTAATAATTCCAGTCCGGCGAGTATGCGGGCAGAAGAAAAAGGCAACAGTACCAATGAAACCATGTATTACCAAGAAACGCAAATTCGGAGAGCGAAGATGACGGTTTTATTCTTGCATATTGCCATGAACTAAGAGATACAATTCAGCATGAACTCTCAAAATCCTAAACTGGAGAACTCATCAGAAAAGAAGAGGAGGAAGAAAGGAACGCATAGGTCAGGAGGAAGAAAAGGAGGCGTCTGAAGTTGTTAAAATTAGGGTATAGGTTAAATAATTTTAAAAATATGGGTATAGGTGCGACCAAATAGGGCGCCCCGTGCAATTTTCACAATGAGCTAAAGCAGTTGCAAGAGATCTAGTGGGTTACTAATGGACCGGTTAGAGTGACTTCTGGGCTAGATTTTCAAGGTCTCTTTCTGCTCCCATATCTTTATAAGTTGGACTCAATAAAAATACTTGAGCATATGTAATATTACATATTAAAATAAGTGATTAACTCAATAATAATCATAATGAAAGTATTAATAGTGATAGTAATAGTAGTAATTACTCCAATAATTATAATTGTAATAATAGTTGTAATAATAATAATAATAAATAATTAAGAAACTGAGTCTTAGATTATTAGTAATAACTAGGGAGCACCAAAAAATTAATCAAAAGAAAAATAGGACAAAATTGGATATCAACATTATTCATAATCCTAATTGATCTCATGATTGTAGTACAAATTATCATTGTTGAGATTAATTATTTTATTACTATTAGCTTAGTCAGATTGTTAGTTAGTGGTTGAGTTAGTTAGTGGTAGTTTAGACAGCTGTCCAATTAGCTGGTAGTTAGTGGTGTATACTAGCTTCTTTTCTTCCTTCTAGCTTAGTCGACTACTCTGTATATATACGCACGTGCATATATGTAGAGATGCTGAACAATTTAGAGGAAATGAAATTGATTTGTTCTGGAATGTTTCTCCTCCTCTATTGTCATGCAATCTCGAAATCACAGATCTGAGGATACTCCATTGTTGCAGCCGCACTCTTAGCTGACCTAGTGAGAAGGCTATTGTCTCATTGCTGTATTTTTGATATGGTATCAGAGCAAGGTTAGAAATTTCGATTCATTTTCCAGATCGGTTGAATCTAAGATTGTAATTTTTACATTCTGTTTTTCGTTTTTCTAATCGAGTGCACACAGACCTCGATTTCATGGATTGCAACAGTTTTCCTCTTGAAATCTCCATTACTCCTCTGAATCCTCATTTTTTTTAATTCTGAGTTGATCGAACCTCATTTGAACCTTATGCTATAAGAAATGGCTAATGACGAAGAAACTGAACGACCTGCACCTAATGTGACTGAAACTCTAAATCGACCAATTGTTGATGCTAGTAGTCCTCTTTACATGCATCCTTCTGACAATCCGGGAATAGCTTTGGTTCCTGTCCCCTTTGATGGTTTTGGCTATCGCTCATGGAGAAGGGGTGTGATGAGGTCCCTTTCTGTGAAATATAAATTGGTCTTCATCAATGGTGATTGCAAAAGGCCAGATCTAGATTCCTCAAACTATCGATTGTGGGAGAGATATGATGATATGGTAACTTCGTGGATTTTGAACTTATTAGCAAAGGAGATTGCAGATAGTGTAGAATATGTGACAGATGCAGTCGAATTGTGGAAGGAACTTGAAGATCGATATGATCAAACAAATGGAACAAAACTCTACCAAATTCAAAAGGAGATTAACGACCTATCTCAAGGAGCACTCGACATCACTGGTTATTACACAAAAATGAAGAAGTTGTGGGAGGAACTCACTACATTGATTGCCAAGTCTCATTGCACATGCAACTGCACATGTGGAGCAAAGGAGAATATGCACAAGGCAGAGCAGGACAGGAGACTAATACAGTTCCTTATGGGACTGAATGAGGAATATACTGTTGTTCGAGGGAGTATCCTCATGATGAATCCGCTTCCCACAATTGCACAGGCTTTCTTTCTATTGATTCAGGAAGAACGACAAAGGGAAATCAAGCTTCACAACTACTTAGCTCTTGAGTCATCAGCCTTGAATGTTAACACAGGCAGGACAACATCATTCAGAACAAATTATTCTCCTAACATCACTCAAAACTATAGGAATAGACCCTTCTGTGATTACTGTAAAAGACCAGGTCACACAAAAGAGAAATGTTACAAGCTTCATGGCTATCCTCAAGGCTCAAATCAGAATCAGAATCCAAACCTCAGTTACAACCAAGCTTCCAATTTCAATCAGAACCCAAGGCAAAACAATAACCATGGGAATAATTCAGGTACAACACAAGGTGCCAGATTCAATAGGGGAAATAGAGGAATAACTAATGCTCATGTAGCAGCCACAGATACTCAAGATGCTGGTCATGAGAACTGTAACACTCAGAATGTCAGTCTCACAAAGTAGGAATACAGTCAACTTGTGAACCTGCTGTAACAGTTCCAAACAGGAGGAGTGAGAGACAACCTAGACAATGTTAATACCTTATCAGCAAACTTTGCAGGTATAATAGCTTGCACCTCCTCTATTGATTTTGGGAAACTATCATGTGAATGTTTCAAAAACAAGACTGATTCATGGATTATAGACTCAGGGGCATCAAACAACATGACCTTCAATAGATCATTAGTAACCAATATAATAGCCTTACCTTATCCCCTGCTTGTTATTCTCCCAAATGGTTACAAAGTGAAGGTGACTGAGATTGGTAGTGTTGCACTTACACCTGAGATCATACTGAATGGAGTGATGTTAGTCCCTTCTTTCAAATACAACCTGATTTCTGTTCATTCTCTAGCTTCTCATTTAAATTGTCTTGTTGCATTCATCAAGTTTTGTTGCATTCTGCAGGCCCCTTCAATGAAGAGGCCTCTGGTGATTGGTAGAGTCAAGGATGGACTCTACATTCTGTGTCCAAGGTGTTTGAAGAACAACAGCACAGGTCCTAGCCCAAGTGTCACTGATTTCATGTTAGCTCCTATCACTCACTGCACTTGTAACACACAATGTCCTCTCCACTCTGTTGTGAATATAGCACCCCATGCCAATAAGTGTGTTCTTTCATCCTCTATTGTAAATAGTCCAAGTGCAGGCAATGAAAAACAGTTTCCTATTGAGAATTCCTTGTCTAATTACTCTAGTTCTTCTTCTTATATGTGTGTTAGAGACCAAGTGGATGTCTTGTGGCATAACAGACTTGGACATGTTCCCTTTGTGAAAATGAAGAATATTGTCTCCCTTCCTGTAACTTTTTCCTCCAAACAACCCTTTAGCTGCACCATTTGCCCAATGGCCAGACAAGAGAGACTTTATTTTCCTCAGAAAACCAACACAACCAATAAGATTCTTGAACTCTTGCACATTGACTTATGGGGACCATACCATGTGCCCACACATGAAAAATATAAGTACTTCATGACTATTGTAGATGATTTCAGCAGAAGTACATGGACTCACCTTCTCTCTAGTAAAGGCAATGCTTATCAAGTCCTCAAAGGATTTCTCAATTTGGTGGAAAACCAATTTGGAGAAAAAGTTAAGGCTGTGAGAACAGATAATGGACTAGAGTTTACTAACACAGAAACAACCATGCTATTGCAGTCAAAAGGCATCATACATCAAAGGACCTGCCCTTATACCCCACAACAAAATGGGGTAGTGGAAAGAAAATATAAGTATCTCCTTGAGACAGCCAGGACTCTCCTATTTCAGTCCAAATTACCCTAGAAATATTGGGGGGAATGTATTCTGTGTGCAACCTTCATCATAAATAGATTACCTTATACTTCCATCAGTAACCAAACCCCCTATGAATTGCTATACAAGAAAAAGCCAAAGTACTCTCACCTGAAGAGTTTTGGGTGTCTATGCTACCCTACTGTACCTAAACCCATAGAGATAAATTTGAACCTAGAACAACACCACATGTTTTTGTTGGTTACCCTTTCAACACAAAGGGATACAAGGTCCTAAGTCTGGCCATTAGGAAGATCACTGTTTCCAGAGATGTCACTTTCAATGAGTATGTATTTCCATTTGCAACCAACTTAGAAATGTGTCCCCAGTCTAATTTCCCATGCTCAATTCCTTTCATTCAGCCCTCTGATAGTACAGATAATGTACAACAAACATCTGATCATTTAGATGCTCAAGGGGGTAATGTTGAGAACACAACTAATCGCATGTCACCTACACGTGATCATTTGTCACCTAAGCCTCCTACACAATCTTCACCACAGGGATACATTGAACAGCCTACTGCAGAACCCATACAACTGAGACAGTCATCAAGAACACATAAAACACCTAGTTACTTACAAGACTATATACATTCCCTACCTAAGCTTAAACCAATCATCAACTCCCTTAGTGCATTATTTTCTGTGAACCACCATGTTGCCTCTGATCTATTAACTCCTAACAGTCAAGTTCTTGTGAGAAATGTTTGCCTTGACAGGGAACCATCATCATATGAGGATGCAGTTGTTGATCCTGCATGGCAGGCTGCAATGACACAGGAGTTTGAAGCTCTTTACTCCAATAACACTTGGAGCCTAGTAGCTCTACCACCAGGAAAGCAAGCAATAGGATGCAAATGGGTTTATAAAGTGAAACATAAAGCAGATGGCAGTATTGAAAGGTTCAAGGCCAAGTTGGTTGTGAAAGGCTATACACAACAGGCAGGCATAGACTACACAAAAACATTCTCTCCAGTAGTGAAGATGACAACAGTAAGAGCACTGATAGCCACAGCAGTAAAGAAAGGCTGGTGCATATCCCAGCTAGATGTAAACAATGACTTTCTTCATGGGGATCTTAATGAGGAAATATATATATATATATATATATAATATATATATATATATATATATATATATATATATATATATATATATATGCAAATTCCCCCTAGACTTGCTGTGGACAAAGCTGGATTGGTATGTAAGCTAAACAAGTCTCTTTATGGATTAAAGCAAGCCAGTCGACAGTGGTATGCAAAGTTGACTGAGGCCTTATGGATAACTCAAGAGGCTACACACACTCCATGAATGATTATTCTCTCTTTTACAAGAAGAATGGGGACTCACTGGTATACCTTGCAGTGTATGTTGATGATGTGCTTCTCACTGGAACTGATGAAGAAGAAATCACAGACTTGAAAAATTTTCTGCATGAGAAGTTCAAGATTAAAGACCTGAGGGAGCTCCATTTCTTCTTGGGACTAGAGGTGATGTACAAAGATGATGGTGTGATCATTTCTCAGCGGAAGTTTGTACTAGACATGCTGAAGGAGTATAATTGCCTTGACTGTAAGTCATGTGCCTCGCCTTTAGATCCTACAGTGAAGTTGAAAGCTAAGGAAGGTGATATTTTACATGATCCTATATACTACAGGAAATTGGTTGGAAAGCTAAATTTCCTAACTAACACTAGGTTGGACATAGCATATGGTGGTCAGCACCTGAGTCAATTTATGCAGGAACCTAGAGAGCCACACTTACAAGCAGCTTTTCACATCCTTAGGTATTTAAAGGGTGATCCCACTATGGGAATTTTCATGTCCAAAGACAAAGACTACACCATTAGAGTATATTGTGATGCAGATTGGGCTAGTTGTCCAGATTCTAGGAAATCTGTCACAGGCTACTTGGTGCTTCTGGAAAACACCCCTATTAGTTGGAAGTCCAAGAAACAAGAAACTATTTCACTCTCTTCAGCAGAATCAGAGTACAGGGTCTTAAGAAAGGTGGTGGGAGAACTAGTGTGGTTGAATAGGCTGTTTGAGGAACTAAGTGTCCCATTCTCATTGCCTGTTTCAGTATACTGTGACAGCCAATCTGCACTCCACATTGCTAGGAATCCAGTCTTCCACGAGATGACCAAACGCATAGAAGTGGACTGTCACTTTGTGCGCGATCAACTACAAGCAAGGCTAATCTCACTCCACCACATTGCTACAGACAATCAATTGACAGATATTCTAACTAAGGCCTTGACAGGAATCAAGCATGACTCCACAATACGCAAGTTGGCTGTGTTTGCAACACCTCCAACTTGAGGGGGGGGGGGGGGGGAGGGTGTTGAGATTAATTATTTTATTACTATTAGCTTAGTCAAATTGTTAATTAGTGGTTGAGTTAGTTAGTGGTAGTTTAGACAGCTGTCCAATTAGCTGGTAGTTAGTGGTGTATACTAGCTTCTTTTCTTCCTTCTAGCATAGTCGACTACTCTGTATATATACGCCACGTGCATGTATGTAGAGATGCTGAACAATTTAGAGGAAATGAAATTGATTTGTTCTGGAATGTTCCTCCTCCTCCATTGTCATGCAATCTCGAAATCACAGATCTGAGGATACTCCATTGTTGCAGCCGCACTCTTAGCTGACCTAGTGAGAAGGCTACTGTCTCATTGCTGTATTTTTGATAATCATAACTTTGATAAAATAGTTCACTAATCCTAACCGATCGCCACAAGGTGTGATGGATGGATCGTCATAACTTGTACATATAAAAGTTTACCAACATGTTTTTATTTAAAATTGATTAAAATAAACTCCAAATATCTTCAAAGTTGATATTCAACTTTCTAGTACCAATTTCAGTATTTTTCATTGATTACATTCAACCCAAAACGAAATTAATAGATCTACTATGTCTTGTTCGACATTTTTTTCAAGTTCAATAAAATCCAACAATGATAATCTTTAAATTTTCTCAACCAGACCAACATAAATCATTAAGGATAGATAATACAAGCACAATAAAACATTACCCGCTCAATTTTAACCACAAGCAATAACTTTTAAATTTTCTACGCACATAACTCATTCTTTTCGATTTTAAGATAATATAATTGCTCTTTAGCCCACAGAAACAATTTATTAGTAAAACTTGGAAAATAGGAGTTCTACGCATGAAACACTTGAGTATAGGGGTGTTCGTCCGTCTATATGGTACGGTATTTAGATATTTTGCTTTGGTATTTTCGGTATTCGATTTCTTAAAATGCTATATCAATACCGTACCTAATTAAATTCGGTATGGTTCGGTTTTTCTCCTTTCGGTTTTAGTTTATTCGGTTCGGTAACTTCGGTTTATTCGATTTGAATCCTAACTAGTGCATAGAGACATAGACGGTAATATTCTTAATTAAAGTACTCGAAAGTACAAAACTAAAAATGTTTGTTGACAAAAGTTTTGTCCAATACCAACCCAGAGAGAGAAAACTGTACATAAAAGAATAAATTTAATTATTATAAATGTCATGTGACTTGCTTAGAGTTAATTGATGAACTTAGAGAATAAAGGAAAGTAAAATTTTAGATTTCTTATATCTATGTTATAACTAATAATATGTGTATTGTGTAATATATATTTCGGTACGATATCGGTATTTCAGTATTTTATTTAAAATACCAAATATCAATTTTTTTTAAACTTAAACCAAATAACATACCGACTACCAAAATATCGAATACCAAATATCAAAATATCGAATACCATATACCAAAATTTTCGATTTCGATACGGTAATTACCAAATTATGTACAGCCTACTTGAGTAAGGTTTAAAAAATGAGGACTTATTCAGGAACTTACAAAAGTTAAGGGTCATTCGCTCAATTTCTTCTTTCGTACGTGACATGACCGGGTCTCGGAACCACTTCACACATAACAGCTATATCGAGGTGTAAGACCTGCAAAAGATTTGTCCTTCATTGCAATTATAAAACCTTCTCCGTATTAGGGTTTTCTCTGTAAACGCTATATATACAGTAGTAAGCCTACCCTGAAATAAACACTAATCCACCAATGCCGCCCCACTTCACTTGGCTGCTGCCGTCTCTTCTCCTTTGCTCCGCCTGAGCAACCTATCTGCTAAGTTTGCTCGTCTTCAGATTTTGATTGTTGTTGGTAACTAGTTTTCCTCTTAATCTTTATTTAGTTTTTCTGTTTTTTCCCTAATTTTATATTTTTCGAATAATATTTGTGATATTATTATATGATTTTGATTGTAAAGTAAAAAAATGGCTTCACAAAAGAGTCAGCAGCAAGTACCAGTTAATGGTAACCCGTCTGCCGCATGAAGCCTAAATAAACCAATTTCCAAAATGAAGACCCATGAGAATCATTGTTTTCTCATGACACAATATTTTTTGGTATATACTAAATTTATATTCAGAATTTCTATGTAATTTTGATTGTTGGAGGAGAGGCAGGCATTTCTCAGACAACGGGGGTTTATTTATTTCTATGAAAAACTACCTTTTGCACGGTGCCTATAAAAAGCTGCTTATCACGATTGGAGGGTGTTCTGCTTTTTGCTAAGCATTCCTTCAAATTAAAAGTAGCTAAATTATTTGTGTTAATTTTCCTCCATTATTTGGCGATGATGAGTTGCTAACACGTAAGAAGATCTATTTTAAGCTTGGATCAGCTTGGATCTTCGATGAAATTCACTTGTTACGCTTGGCTTCTGAGCTTTATCTATTAAATTGTTATTTTTTTCAAGTATGAGTTACAAAACCTGATGATAAAAGCAGGGATCAATTGCCTTTATTTGTGAATTGGTCTCTCGTAAACGTCAGGGAAATCAGAATTGCATTGTTATTGGGTGAACCACTTGACCCCTCATGATGGAATGGTTCAGTAAACGATGATACATATTTTTTGGTACATATTTATTCTGCTATTGTTAGCACATTTATATTAAATTACTTTTCCCTATTTGGAAACAATTTATCTTTGTGCAATGATTTATATCCACACAAAATATATATGCTTCATTTTACACCACAAATTTAAAAGTTTTCTATTCCGTGACCAGTCAAATGGTTTCACCTAAATTGAAGCGGAGGGAGTACAATTTTTGTTGGGTTAGATGTGTACTAATTTAAGGTGTTGACTTGTTTGTGTCCAAAGTTGAAGATGTCAGCTGTTTTAGCAGTTTAGCTAAAATCATACCCTTACCTACCTTGAGGAGGGTGGTGTACACTTATGTTAATCTTACCCCTACCTTTAAGAACCCTACCTTTAAGAAGGAAAGCTGATTAAACAAAGAAAAGTAGCTCATGAAAGGAAGAAGTTCAAAAAACGAAAAAAAAACTATGTTTTGAACTTAATCAAACATGTAAGTTGGTAATGAGAATAAGAAAGAATATGACCATCTCCAACCCTACGTCAAATTTCACACCAAATAATATAACATCAAATTTACTTCAACCATTGCACCATCTTTTACACCAAAAAGTAATATTTTTCTTTCTTTTATATTATATTATTATTTTCTATTTAATTTTTATTTTTTATTTCCTTCAAACAAATATTTTTTTATATTCATTATATATAATTCACATTCATCATTTATATATTCATTTATTAAATAATGATTATATTTCTTTTTAGACAATTAGAATAATAATAAAATTAACTTATAATTTTATTTAAATATAATATATCAAAAGAATAGGATATAAAATTAAAATCATAAAGATCTTAATTAAAAGTTCAAAAAATAAAAAATAAATAAAATAATAAAAAATTAAATTTGGTGTGATAAATAGTATTGCATCAAATTTGGTGCAACACTATTCATGCACTATAATGGTGCAAGATGTTTAGAGCAAAAAATTATTAAATTTTAAATTAAATTTGGATTTGGTGCAAAATTTGGTGCAGCCTTGGCCTAAGCAGAACAAAAACTTCAAAAATAATTTTGCGCGAAAGGGAATAAATAAGAGAATGCTTTTGATTATGAGTATTTAGGGCATCTCCAAGGGTGCATTATTTTTTGGACCAAATCTAAATTTGGTGTAAAATTTAGTTTTTTTGCTCTAATGGAACTCCAAATTTTGCACAATTATATCATCAATACCAAATTTGATTTATTATTATTCTATTCATTTTTTTTGTTTTTTGGATTTTCAATTTATCATATATTGTGTATGTAATTAATTTTATATTATTATTTTTATAATTTTAATTTTATATCTTATTTGTTTGATATATAATAATATTCTTTTTTTGGTGTAAAAAATGGTGTAATGGTTGGAGTAAATTTGGTGTTACAACATTTTGGTGTGAAATTTGGTGTTAGGGTTGGAGATGTCTTAATGTGCCAACAACATACCCATTAATGTGTATGTAGACCTTACCCTACCTGGGACTTACTTGAGAAGGTAGAGAGGCTATATCTGATAATGTCCCTAATACAAAATAATATTATTGGAATTAGAATTAAATTCTATTACAATTCCTTGAGAATTTGCTTTTATTTTGTAGTTAATGTTTAGTTATAACTAAAAAGATAGGCAAATAACTAGTCAGTCCCTTAGACTTCGCTCTATTTTTCCTATTGACACCTCAGTTTAAGTTAATACCTATAGAGCACTTAAACACATTCCTTATGCGCCTATTAAACACATAAGCTGACATGGTAAGAAACAGTGTATTTGAATGAGAAGTTAACCTGATAAAATTGATTTTTTTTCTAACTCTGTGAGAAGTCAACCTGATAAAAAAAAGCAGGGATCAATTTCCTATTATGAATTGGTCTCTTGTAAACTTCACGGACATGAGAATTGCATTGTTATTGGGTGAACCACTTGACCCTTTTCATGATGGAATGGTTCAGTAAACGATGATACATGCTCACTCTGTCATCAATTTAGTTGAGTAGTTTGATTTGGTACGGAAATTAATAAAAGAAGATTTTTAAAATTTGTGGTTTTAAAAGATTAAATAGTAAAAGTTTTGTGGACTATAACTAGGGTGTTCATAAAAACTCAAAAAATTGATGCAAATTCAAAGCTTAACCAAATCGAACAAAAATAAATCCTAACCTAACTTTTTAGTTTGATTTGATTTTGGTTTTGAATTTTAAAATCTTTTCAAATTTGGTTTTAATCAATATATAACCAGAAACAAACCAAATCAAATCGTCTATAGAAGTAGCTATTTTAAATTTATTACACACACACATATATGTATTTTTATACAGAATTTCTAAAATTTTATGATAAATGTTAATCGTTTGCTTCTTTAGTACAGTTCTTGGCCTTTACTTTCTAGTTTGATTGATAGTTTTCTTTTGTTAAGTGTAAGAATTCATTTTTTGTTTAAAATAATCTATTTTCAATTGAATCCTTAAATTATTCATTACTATTTGATTCAATTATCATTAATATTATTTGTAAATGATAAATTTTTCGAAGGGCAATTGATTTGATAGTGTTACGTTAAAAATGTAGTTGCCAAAATATGTGTTTGATAGTGTGTGTTTTATTTTTATGAAGAAAAAAAGACAAAATAACCAAAAAAATAACAAAAAATTCGACATAAACTGAATCGAGATAAAAGCGGTTTAATTGCTTTGGTTTGGTTCTAATATTTGAAAAATTGACTTACTTGGCTTGGTGTTTTTTTTAAGGGAAAAATCGATCCAAATCGAACAATGTACTCCCTAGTTATGGTATTTGTATGGTTATAAAAGCTTTTTATTAATGATATAATGGGTAAAATAAAAAGTTTAAAGTTGAATTATTTCTGATTTTAGAAATGTGTTATTTATTTTGGAAATAGACTAAAAAAAAATTATCTTATCTAATTTGAAACGGAGGGAGTAGTTAAGTCATGTTTGTACAAGTGGAGAGAGTCAATTGTTATGATGGTGATTGATTTAGAGGATGAAATGAAATCTGCACAACAACAATAACAATAACAACCCAGTAAAATTCCACTAATAGGGTTTGGGAAGGATAATGTGTACGCAGACCTTATGCCTACCCGTAGGAGTAGATGTAACGACCCGACCGGTCGTTTCGAGCTTTTGCACTTTGATCGCCAGTTCTCGGGCATGACTTGCCCCGTGTTATGTATTGTGATTAATGTAGATCGTTGGTTTTGGTTTTCAGGAAAATTTGGAATGAATTTGAAAGAACAGTTTCAGTTGAATTACGTAAGTTATGGCTTAGGCATGTATTGATGTGTCATGTCGCCAGAGAGGTGTGTTGGATTCGAGGTGATCGTTGTAATGAATACAAACGGATTTGATTTCAGCTTGTTGGAAGGAAAATATCGAGGTTTGGCTCGAAAATTTGCTGTGGTATTAGCCAAAAGAGAAGTGACTTCATGAATGGTTGACCTGAGAGATGGTTACGGTTTATTGCATGTTTCATTTATCATTAGCAGTATATAGAAGTGTGGAATAAGACCTTAGTTGATAAAAGTTTTTTTACCGGTATTCGAGTGTTGGGTGCAGCTGCTGTGAATGGAAGTTATCACTACATGTGTTTGAGTTACGTGGTATATCAGATAATTGCATTTGAGGTTGCAGGCAGGGGTTATTACAGCTGGTTCGGGCTTATTCTGAATAGAGATGTGAGGTTCTGATCTTGTGTATGATTTTGGAAAGTGAAATGTTGTTCTATGGCTTATGGGCTAGATTGGATGGTGAACTATCAGTTACAATGTGTTATCGGACCCATATGTGATAGGGTGACGTGGGATCACCCCCGGGTATGTGCATGGTAAGGTTATTCAGCGAGTGGTTGGCTTTTAGAACAACTTTGGGTATGTTCGAAGACGAACGTGTGTTTAAGTGGGGGAGGATGTAATGACCCGACCGGTCGTTTCGAGCTTTTGCACTTTGATCGCCAGTTCTCGAGCATGACTTGCCCCGTGTTATGTATTGTGACTAATGTAGATCGTTAGTTTTGGTTTTCAGGAAAATTTGGAATGAATTTGAAAGAACAGTTTCAGTTGAAAGCCTTGAATTTGAAAGGTTTGACCAAGAGTTGACTTATTTGTATATGAGCTCGGATCGGAGTTTTTATGATTTAGTTAGCTTCGTTAGGTGATTTGTGACTTAGGAGCGTGATCGGAATTGGTTTTGGAGGTCCGGTGTAGAATTAGGCTTGAATTGGCGAAGTTAGTATTTTGGCGAATTTCGGTTGATAGGTGAGATTTTGATCCGAGGGTCGAAATGGAATTCCGAGAGTTTCTGTAGCTTCGTTATGTGATTCGGGATGTGTGTGCAAAATTTCAGGCTATTCGGACATCGTTTGGTCGGGTTTTTGATTGAAAGTGTATTTCGGAAGTTTTAGAAGAACATAGGGTTGAATCCGATGTAATTTGATAGTTTTGGTGTTGTTTGAGGTATTTTAATGATTGAAATAAGTTTTAATGACGTAATAGGGTGTGTTGGTGCTTTTGGTTGAGGTCCCGGGGACCTCGGGTGAGTTTCGGGTGGTCAATCGGGCCATTTTCCAAGTTGAAGTGTTGCAGAAATTGTTCATCAGCTGTTGCAGAGGAATTTGCCTTCGCGTTCGCGAGGGGCTGGTCGCGATCCCGTAGAAGGAATGTGGGAGGCCAGGAATTTGACCTTCGCGTTCGCATAAGGCGTCACACGTTCGCGAAGGGTAAAGAGGTTTGTGCTTCGCGTTCGCGGGAGAAGGTCCGCGTTCGCATATAAGAAATTAGGTCCCAGGGCAGTTGCCCTTCGCGTTCGCGTAGAGTAGGGGTCCAGAGCTTCGCGTTCGCGTAAGGGTAACCGCGTTCGCGAAGGGTATTTTTGTCAGAAGCAATTTTATGCATCGCGAACGCGAGAAGGGCCTCGCGTTCGCATAGAGGAAATTATCACTGGACAGAAGGGTTTTAATAAATATTTCATCCGCGAGCTAAGCCCTATTTTCACCATTTTTGAGCATCCTTGAGAGCTTTTGGACGGGAATTGAAGAAGATTTCGACTGGGGTTGATTGGAGGTAAGCCCTATGAACTAAAAACACGATTTTATTGTGAAATTGACCTTGAAATCCATGGAAACTTAGCAAAAAGGGGAAGAACTAGGGCTTGAGTTTAAATATTTCTAATTGGAATTTGAGGGGTCATTTGGACTCCGATTTTGGTAATCTTTATATGTATAGACTCGTGGCGAGATAAGGAGTCCGTTGATGTTAAATTTTCTGATTTTCGAGAAGTGGGCCCGGGGCTCGGGTTTTGCTAATTTCGAGATTTTCGCTATTTTTCGATTGTCTTCGATTGGGTATTGTTCCATTGGCATATTGTGACGTATTCGTTGTGGTTTTGGTCAGATTCGACGCGCGAGGAGGTCGATTTGAGAGGCAAAGGCGTCGCGAGCTAGAGATTTCGCCGGTTCGAGGTGAGTAATGATTGTAAATGATATTTTGAGGGTTTGAAACCCCGTATTTGCACATCGTAGTGCTATATTGAGGTGACTTGCACGCCGGATAGCGAGCATGGGGTAGAGCACCGTTGGGGATTGTGACTTGGTCCGTCCCGGTAGATGAACATACTGCGTATTTGACTGAAATTCACTTATTATCATTATAATTGAGCTGATTGCTATATTTGGGCTTCGTGCCAACTGATTGAATCCTTCAGGGATTGCTATTACTGGTTTCTTACCATTTTTACATATCATTGAACTCAGTCCTAGTATTTAATACTGTTTGCAAACTCAGCCACTTTTTCTTAAACTTGAAACTTAATTAATATTCTTAATGAAGTTTGGGCTGAATATTTCTATATGATTGTGCCCGAGAGGCTTATGTGATTTTGGACTGAGTATGTGATCGGGCTGCACGCCGCAGCGGTATGATATTGATATTGATATGAGGCCGAGGGCCTAGTTGATGCCACGAGATGGCTTATTATTGCGCTTGCGCCGTAAGGGGCCCCTCCCGGAGTCTGCACAACCCCAGTGAGCGCTGTCGACGATAAATGGATCGGGCTGCACGCCGCAGCGATATGTGGAGCGGGCTGCACGCCGCAGCGGTACTAGTACTGTTCTGTGTGTTTACTTTATCTTATTTGCTTGCCTTTACCTGTTGTTTGTGCTACTTCATGTGATATCTACCGGATTGCCTGACATTATCTGTTAATTGAGTGTGGTGCCCGAGGGGCGGACTTCTGTGCTTATCTGCACTATTTGAATTGCATTCGTTTGCATACTGTTGAAAAAGTCATTTTCAAAAGAGGTTTTAAACTGAGCTAAGATATTTCTAAAGATTTCACAGCTTCACTATTTTTCTCAAAGGGTTTTACACTGCTCCTGTATAGCATGATGGTTTGCTTTACGTGATTTCTCACTGCTCAGTTGTTATTTACCCTTATTACTCACTGAGTTGGAGTACTCACTTTACTCCCTGCACCTTGTGTGCAGATGCAGGTATCTATTCACCCGGTAGCGGGTTTTGGCTGATCAGAGGCAGAGTTATATGAGTTAAAGAGGTGACTGCCAGCGTTCGCAACACCATTTTCCTCTCTTTTGTTCGTTATTCCGGTCTTGTATTTTAGAGACCTTGTAGTGGATTTACATTCTGATAGATGCTCGTGACTTGTGACACCCCGGTTTGGGCTGTGTTTGGGTTGTATTCCGCACTTAATAAAGAAATCCTTGTTTAGACTGTGATTATCTAATTATGCTAAAACTGTTTATTAATATTTAACTATTCTGAAAAGGGCGAAATGGGTTGGTTGGCTGGCCTTGTCTTCACGAGAGGCGCCATCACAACCAGTGCGGGGTTTGGGTCGTG
>NW_017672236.1:0-3539 GCF_001879085.1 Nicotiana attenuata | reverse complement strand
GCCGGATCTTTGCCTATGGCTTGAGCACCGAGGTGCTGATTGTGTGAATAAGTGATTTGAACTTATATGTTCGGTAGTGTCCCTATTAGTGGAAGTGACGGCTGGGTAGCTATGTGAAGAGTGTATTAGTACTGCGAGATGTATCTATGAGACTTGGAAGTGACGAGGAAGGTCTGCTGGATGATAGATGAACTATTAAGTGTATGATTTCCATTGTGACTGGATGTGTAGCCCCGAGTTATGGGCGCGTGAAGAATCTTTTCATGTCTCCTAGTTGGGAGTGAAGTAAATTTCATGTTGCGGTATGAGTTCAGACTCAAGAAGACTAACTGGCTGTGTAATGTGTATGACGGTGGAAGGTATACGGAAATGTTATAGTGAGGCGAAGCAGGTGGGTTATCTCCTGCGGAGTGTTCTGAAATGGTGTGATCCTTATGTGTATGTTAGAAGATCTCATGTGTAATTGAAGGTTTGAAATTTCGGGTCGCTTAAGAGAGTGGGCTTAACTGTTGCGGGGATGAATGCGAGATTTGCAGAAGATCTACAGTACTGGATGATCTGTGTTTTCACAAACTTATAAATGATTTGAGTTCAATCTCACTATGGTATTGTGGCATCAATAGAGTAAAAGTGCTATGAGTTATTGAGCGTGTCTTGATCTTTGGCTTCGAGCCAAGTGGGGGAGTCTGCTGTGAGCAGTGGAATGCACGGTTAGGTGCTATGGTAGTTCCAGTTTGGGGCGTGCAAGTGAATTAGCTACGGCTAGAGAAAAGGAATATTTTGACAAAGGTTATATTATGCTTCATAAGGTATGAGAATCACGAAATGTCTAGAGTGTTGTTGGTAAAGAATGCTCGGCGCATAGAGCAGGAAGTTACTTGGTTGTACTGGGATGAGGATTTCATTTTTGCGGTATCGGAGTGCCAATGAGGCACGGGTGGTTCTGTTCGTTAGGTCAGGTAATTTGCAGTTTGAATAAGAGTGAATGACTTTCGAGAATGGTTCTAATGTGTTCAAGATTCTGCAGGAAACAATCGGGTATTTAAAGTTGCATGCATGGTTAGAAACTGTTTTTTCATTGGAAGAGGTCAAGACTTGTGGTATTTTTATGTTAATTATGGGATTCTATGTATCAGTATTAGGAAGGTAAAGGTAACGGATTTAGATTCGCAGGAAGTTCTTCAGAGTAAAGTATTCTGGAATGTGGTGTTTCTGGGAATATTTGAGAGAGTATTCAGTGGCTCATGGGTCTTAGACAGTGTGGTCTTGTGCTTGGATCTCGTGTAGTGAGCTTGGGATTGAGAGATTGTGGTACTACAGCAAGAGGGAGCATCAAGTTGAAAATGAATCAGAAGGAAATTCAGATAGATGGAAATGGGTTGATAGTAGACCGAATCGGTATGGTAAGGATATGATCAATTCTTTGTATGTGTTCGAGGTAGTGGGTTCTTACAGGTATTTTGCAACAATGCTCATGGGCTTTGATGGCTTGCTTAGCTTGGTCTAGTTAGAAGGATTCAGTCCTGGCAGTTTAATTTGTGCAAACGGAATTGGGAAGGTTCTTGTTGATTTCTACCGTGGCTGGAGCGGTGCATTTTCTATGAATATGAGAGGTATGGGATGTGTAATGATTTTTTTTCTTCTAGATGGGACCAATGGAAAGTTCTTGACTAGTTGAGTTCGTAGATGTTTGTGGCTCGGAAGGGATATGAAGTTCTCGTGTTATCCTGGGATAGTATGGCATATGCGAAATGTTGTGTAGGATTGAGATTGGCATGAGTAAGGTCAAAGTTCAGGTTTGAATGGAAGGTCATAAATTCTTAGACAGCACGGGCAGTTTCAGATAATTAGAGAAATGAGCTTCAGATGATTTAAGGAATGATCTTCAAATGATTAAGGAAGCGGAAATGCTAATTGAGGTGATTTTACGAGGGTATATGTTTCAGAAAGAGGCAATGTGATTAAGTTGATGGTACTTCAGTAGTATTGCAGCACTTCTTGTCAGATCGGCTGCTGATATTCGAGTTTGCTTGGCAGCACAGAAGAATCTTAGAGTATCTCTCGTGGAATGATTGAGTACTAGAGGTGAGCTATATATGCGAGTGGCGAAATTGGGATCAGGTATGGTAATTTGTGTGTTTTATGAACTTGGAGATTGGAAGTTCTCATATACAGGTAATGCTGTATTCTGGGCCGGGCCCGGGCCTAAATGGGCTAAATGGGCCGGGCTAAACGGGCCTGGGCTTAGCGGTCCCGAGCTTCACGGTCCCGGGCTTCATGGGCTCAATGGGTGGAACCAGCCCATGACGGGCCTACGCCCACATGGTCCTAGGCTAAATGGGCCGGGCTCGCGGGCCCGTACGGGCCTAACGGGCTTTTTTTTATTATTTCCGGGCTATTTTTTTTAATTTTTTTGTTTAAGGCAATTTCTTGTAAACCATATATGTATATACTAATATAAATTGCTCTTATACATGGCTATATAAATATATGTAGTATATATAATATAGAAACCTAATTATTAAAGTGCTTGAAGAAAAAGTAAAATAACAAAACAATAGTAAAACTAAATTATCATGCATAATAAATTAATAACAAAGTAAAACATTAAGCATAAATACGTCTAATAATTTTAAAATAACACAAATTATCGAAAAATCTTAAAGACGAATTTTCGGATAAATATGCACAAGACAATACTTTATATGCCTCCTTAAAATGCCTGTGGTACACCCTGAACGAAAATTTAAGACTCTTCCACAGTTCTTGCACTTTAATATCTGGCCTTCTTCATTTTCTTCAAGCACTTCAAAGTGTTGCGAAACAAATAAGCGCACTCTTTCCGAACGAGGCATGATTTAACTTGAAATCTGAGATTGAGACTTGAAGCCTTGAAAATTGGAGATTGAGAGATTGAGAGAAATTTAGATTGAGAAATGAGTATTGAGTATTGAAATGAAGAAGAGGAAGGTGGGTATTTATAGTTTTAGAGAAGGTTAGTTTTGTAAATTGAAAAAGAAAAAAAAAAATAGGCTATTTGTGCAATATGACCGTTGGCAATGGTCATTGGGGGTGGGGCCCTCCTTTTGAAAAATCTTGTAATGTTTTGTAGCATATATATAGTATGTTAGTATATATATCTATATATATATAGTATATAGTATATATAGTATACTATACTATATATAGTATGTTATGTATATATATTTCCAAATATAATTTCTTGTAATGTTTTGTAGTATATATAGTATGTTAGTATATATATATAGTATATATAGTATGTTATGTATATATATATTTCCTTATATGATTTCTTGTAGTATATATAGTATGTTATGTATATATATTTTCGTATATATTTTCTTGTAGTATATATAGTATGTTATGTATATATATTTCCTTATATAATTTCTTGTAGTATATATAGTATGTTATGTATGTGTGTATATATATATATATATAGTATATATAGTATGTTATGTATATATATTTTCAAATATAATTTCTTGTAGTATATATAGTGTGTTATGTATATATAT
>NW_017672235.1:192670-206908 GCF_001879085.1 Nicotiana attenuata | reverse complement strand
TAAAGAGAGGACTAATCTGAAAATAAAATAGGGACTAAGAGGAAATAGAAAATTGGGGGCTGCCCTCATCTTTGCCTATAAAAGGCAGCCTCTAGTGCCTTGAATAGAAGTTTGTCAGCTCTAAAATTCCCCCCCCCCCCCCAAAAGTTCTCTCTAAGTCTCAGATCTGATTTTTGAAATTCATATTCAAAACCAAAACAGTAGAAAACCTCTAGAAAAACAAAAAAAATTCAGAAATACTGTTCCATTGAAAATTTCCAGTTAATTTTGAATTTTAACTTCTGAATTGCATCATTTAGCCTATAGTCTGTTTGCTGATACATTCTGGTAGTGCCTGGGTGTATCTCGAGTGGGTTTGGGTCCATTTGAGGCAATTCTGATACATTCTGCTTTTCCTGGGATTAGTTCATAGTCTATTTGGGTTTATTCAAGTTTATTTGGTTGATTGTTGGTGCTGTCCATCCCTAAATTCAATTCTGGACTGGTTTTGATACTGTTTGCTGAGCTGTGAACCCGATTTTGAGCTGCTGTTAAACATCTGCTCGCTACTGCTGCTAACTTCTTTCCTTCTTCTTATTTGATTCATACTTCAGGTATATCCTTGGCCTCAGTAGTATGTAATGCTTGGAACAGCATGCTTGAAGATAAATAACAAATCCTGGATTATCACTGCATTTAGTTCTCTGTTATTCTCCTTTAATTTAGATGTGCAGCATGATTGATTGATTTGAATACTATTTTATTTGTAGCAATGAGATTATAGATCAGTTTGTATTTGGACTCTATGGACTGTCTATTTCGTTAATAACTGTGGCTTAGCCTATTTCATGTTATAGTATTATAGTAGCTTGAGATCTAAATAAAGGGTATTGATTAAGCTTGTTTTGTTTGATTCAATTGAAACCAGTGAGAATGCTGGGTCTATGTTGATTCACTGAATTTCACAATGATGTAGTTCGAATAAAATCAGACTACTAATACGGATTTTGTTTTGAAACAAAGTAGGTGTTCAACTTGGACGAATTTGAATTGTCTATTTGTTTACAAATTGCTGCATTAATTTTTAATTGGAGTCCAACGTATGAGATCTCATTGAAATGAACACTCAATTTGGGCTCTAGTTTTGGGCCCAAGACTGGCAACAGGCTGGAGAAATTCGAGTCTCCAATTGGGCTGTTATTATGGCCCAGCGCTGGACAGCCCCATGTCCTTTTATCCTTAAAAAGCTGATACAGATATTCTCTTCTCTGGGCCAAAATGCAACAAAGCCCAAAAGAATGCCTAACTTTGAATTAAATCACTTGTTGAATTGTGTACCATTGACTTCTTTGAGGCCAATTGCGAAGCCCTGAATGGTAGAGGCTTGAGGCCCAAATCTTATAACATTAATTAATTAGGCCCCTTTTAGAGACAAAGCATAATAGAAAAATCGAAGTCCTTTAGGTTGGCTTTAAAATAAATGAGGTGCGCCGCGCCAAACAAAAATAGTACATTGCGTGGCCCTCTTAAGTATATTAAAAATATTTTAGACTTCGGGACGTGCCATTTAGCGAATTTCATGGTTTTCCCCAAAGATAATGCAAATGCGTAGTTGCTTTAAGAGCGTTATTTTAATATTACCTTCCTGAATGCGGGTGTACATTTATGTGACCCAAATCTAAATCTCAACGGAGTCGAAATGCGTCAAAAGCCACGGGTGCACTGGTGTAACGTGGTTCGAGATACATTTTCACGACATTGCAATTCTTATTAAAAAGACATAAAGTAAAAGCGGTTAAAATAAAAGGCACATAGGTTAGAATATGTTTTAAAATCAGATAAAAGCAAATACAACAGTTGAGCGACCGTGCTAGAACCACGGAATCCGGGAGTGCCTCATACCTTCTCCCGGGTTAACAGAATTCCTTACTCGGAGTTCTGGTTCACGGACTGTTAACAGAGTCATAATTTCCTCGGATCGGGATTCAACCGGTGACTTGGGACACCATTAATCTCCCAAGTGGCGACTCTGAATCTCTTAATAAATGAATCCCGTTTCGATTGTCACTTCAAGTTGGAAATAGCTCCCTTTATTATACCCTTTTCGGGGGTGTAGGAAAAAAAGGAGGTGTGACAGTATACGCAGTATGTTGTGGAGAATTGAGATTTGCGTGTGCGAGGTTTCAGTTCAGTTTTGAAAGGAAGTTCATGAAATTCTTAAGCAAGGGTAGCCTCAGGTAATTAAGGAAATGATACTGCTAATTGGAAGTGATTTGACGAGAGTATATGTCTCGGAAGAAGGGTAATGTGATTGGACTGATGATACTTCGGTAGTATTGCGGCACTTTCTTGCCAAATCGACTGCTGATATTTGAGTTTGTTTGATGGCACAGGGGAATTTTATAATATCTTTCGTGGAATGATTGGGTACTCGAGGTGTAATATGTATTCATACTGCGGAATTTGGGATCAGGTACAGTGATTCGTGTGCTATATGGAGTTGGGACTGGGAGTCCTCAGGTACAGACTATGTAGTGGTTGTGGATCGTGTGTATTGGTACCGTTAGCGGCTATTGGGATTTGGAGGCCCGAGTGGATCTTTCTTTGCTTGGTATATTAGATTTTGGATATGATATTGGGGTGTAGACTGGTTGTCTCAGTGTTGGGTTATTCTAGACTATTGTGCTATGGGCTATCTTGGAAAATGCCACAGGTTGCGTGGCGAGGTGCATTGGATTACGTTCTAGCAGAGTGGTTTGCATTCCAAAGACCAGCGGATGGCTGGGAAGGATTGTTATTCTTAATTGGGCCTTCGTGGCGGATGTCAGTGCAGAGGTTTCTACCATTGATTCAGTTCCGGTATTGAGGGACTTTTTTTTCGGATGCGTTTTTTGTGGCCGGGCATGTCGCCGGGCGAGATTGTGGATTTCGATATTTATTTGGTGCCGAGCACCGTATCGTACGGCTCCGGCAGGAGTTATAGTAGTGGAAGGAGCAGCTTCAGGCTTCTTGGTATTGAGTTCGTTGGCAGGCCGATGTGGCTACGTATTTAGCTTGAGTTAGCTTGGATGGCCCCGAGTTGTATTGTTAAGGGGTAGGTTGATTCGAACGTTATTGAACTTGTTAGTGATCTTGGGAGATCTATGAGTTGCTTTTCGGTGTTGTGAGACGTTATGATTTGTTGGATATGGACACATGTGGTGCGGTTCTATTGAGGATTTATAGAGAAAGTCGAGGGGGAAGAGTGATGGAGTGTTGCTCGATAAATGGAGTATTAGATATGACCTTTCAGGTAGATTCAGGTGTTCTATTTCTATGATGTGAGACGGGGTCTTAGCCTTGTGTGGTGATGGTACTGATGAGCTTGAGGTACAGCTCTTTCGTTTGAGTCATTTTTCATGATTTGAGTATGTTCAGACCGTTTCTTATTGGTGCGCGTATTATGCAAGTTGTGGCTTAGGCCTGCATTGAGGTGTCATATCACCAGAGTGGTGTGTTGGATTCGAGGTGATCGTTGGGGTTATTAATGAATACGAACGGATTTGATTTCAGCTTGTTGGAAGGATAATATCGAGGTTCGGCTCGGAATCTGCTGTGGTATTAGTCAAAAGGGAAGTGGCTTCATGAATGGTTGATCTGAGAAATGGTTACGGTTTATTGCGTGTTTCATCTATTGTTGGTAGTATATGGAAGTGTTGGAATAAGACCTTAGTTGGTAAGAGGTTTTCTACCGGTATTCAGGTGTTGTGGGCAACTGCTATGGATAGAAGTTATCGTTTCGAGTATTTGGGTTATGTAGTATACCATATGATTGCACCTGAGGTTGCAGGTATGGGTTATTACAGCTGGTTCAGGCTTATTCTGAGTATAGATGTGAGGTTCTGATCTTGTGTGTGATTTCGGAAAGTGCAATGTGGTTCTATGGTTTATGGACTAGATGGATTGTGAAATTTCAGCTATGTTGTGTTATCGGACCTATGCGAGATACGGTGACGTGGGATCACCCCCGGGTATATGCTTGGTAAGATCATTCAGCTATTGGTTGGCTTCTAGGACAACCCTGGGTACGCTCGAGGACGAGCGTTTGTTTAAGTTGGGGAGGATGTGACAACCCGACCCGTCGTCTCAGGAGTTACCGCCCCGTTTCCCCCATTTTATGCTTCTTCATGTTTCATTATCAGTATTTGGTGTGTTATAGTTGATTCGGATTGGTTTTGGTAGAAATGAGGCACTTAGTCTCTTTAAGGAAGGCTTAAGTTGGAAAAGTCAACCGGACGTTGACTTATGAGTTATAGGGCTCGGATGTGATTTTCGTTGATTCGGTTAGCTTCGGGGGATGATTTGTGACTTAGGAGTGTGATCGGAATTTATTTTGGAGGTCCGGTGTAGAATTAGGCTTGAATTGACGAAGTTAGTATTTTGGAGAATTCCGGTTGATGGGTGAGATTTTGATCCGAGGGTCGGAATGGAATTCCGAGAGTTGCTGTAGCTTTGTTATGTGATTTGTGATGTGTGTGCAAAATTTCAGGTCATTCGGACGTCGTTTGGTTGGGTTTTTGATCGAATGCGTGTTTCGAAAGTTTTAGAAGAACTTAGGCTTGAATCCGATGTAATTTGATGGTTTNTGGTTAAAATTAAGGTCAAAATGCGGTCCATTATGCGACCGCATAACTGATATGCGGACCGCATTTCTATCGCAAAAATGAGTCAATGTGTCAGTCAAATTTGAGGTTAAAAATGCGGTGCATTATACGAGCGCAAAATGGGTATACGGACCGCATTTCCGCCGCAAACCCAGACAGGGGGATTAGAGTTTTTGGAGCACTTTTGCGATCCATTATGCAGACCGCATTTCCACTCTGCGATCGCAAAGTGCGACCGCAAACCTGACTCGGGCTCCTATTTTTCTAAATTTTAAACCCGACCCCCTTTTTAATAAAACACCCCAACCCCTTATTTTTTACAAGTTTTCTGAACAAAATAAGAGAGAGGGAGGAGGGGTTCTTGAGAGAGAGTTCATCTTCTTCAAATTGATTCTTCAAAACTAACCGGGCCGGGAAATTTTAAGTAATTGTCTTCTTCTCCATTCTTGCAGGTAAAAAACCCCCAACCCTTTTTCATTGAATTTCAGGTGTAAACATAAAGGGGGATTCTCATGCATTGATTCTTGAAAACGAAAGTCGAAACATAACATGCATGTCTTTTANAGGGGAATCGATTGGAGGTAAGATTTTTGAACTTAAAACTCGTTTTTATTGTGAAATCCACCTAGAAATTCATGAAAATTAAGCCAAAAGTGGAAGAACTAGGGCTTGAGTTTTGGGATTTTTAAATTGGAAATTGAAGGGCCATTTGAGGTCGGATTTGGGAGTTCTTGGTATGTATGGACTCGTGGCGAGACGAGGAATCCGGTGATGTGAATTTTGTAATTTTTCGAGAAGTGGGCCCGGGGCTCGGATTTTGCCAATTTCGTGATTTTCGATGTTTTTCGAGTCTTTTCAATTGGGTTATGTTTCCTTAGCATATTGTGATGTATTCGCTCTGATTTTGGTTAGATTCGACGCGCGTGGAGGCCGATTTGAGGGGCAAAGGCGTCGAGAGCTAGAGACTTCACCGGTTCGAGGTGAGTAATGATTGTAAATGATATCCTGAGGGTTTGAAACCCCGGATTTGCACCCATAGTGCTATATTGAGGTGACTTGCACGCCGGATAGAGAGCGTGGGGTAGAGCACCATTGGGGATTGTGACATGGTCCGTCCCGATTGATGAAATTACTACGTATTTGACTGAAACTACTTGTTATCATCATAATTTGGACTGATTGCCATGTTTGGGCTTCGTGCCAACTATGTGAATCCTTCAGGGAATGTTATCACTGTTTTCGCATTACTTTGCATATTATTTGATCTCGGTCCAAGGTTTTAATACTGTTTTGCAAACTCAGCCATCTTTCTAAGATTTGAAAACTTAAACAATATTTTATTGACGTTTTGAGTTGAGAACTACCATGTTGCATTGCCCAAGTGGCTTATGTGCATTTCTGGACTGAGCATGGATCGGGCTGCACGCCGCAGCAGTGTTACATGTGTATTTCTGGACTATGGATGGCTCGGGCTGCACGCCACAGCGGTGTTATATTGATTTTGAGGCCGAGGGCCTGGTTGATGCCACGAGATGGCTTGATATTGCGCTTGGGCTGTAGGAGCCCCTCCGGAGTCTGTACACACCCCCAGTGAGCGCCGTCGACGTTAAATATATGGATGGCTCGGGCTGCACGTCGCAGTGGGTACCGGAGTGTACCGTCATATGCATTGCATTGCATTCATGCATTTGTTCCTATTTGTATTATCTGTCATGACATTCCAGCACTCGCATTTCATTGGCATCCATGCTACTTCTTGCACTGTTTACCTGATACCCTGGTGTTATTTGTTAATTGAGTGCTGTGCCCGAGGGGCTGACTTTTGTGCTGACTTGCGCTATCTGTTTCGCATTCATTTGCTTAACTGTTGGTAAAATATATTTTCAAAAGAGGTTTTAAACTGAGCCCAGATATTTCTAAAGATTTCACGGTTTCACTATTTTCTCAAAGGGTTACACTGTTCTATATAGCATGATGGCTTGCTTACGCGGTTTCTTGCTGCTCAGTTATTATTTACCTTTATTACTCACTGAGTTGGAGTACTCACTTTACTCCTTGCACCTCGCGTGCATATGCAGGTATTGGTTTACCCGGTATCGGGTTTGAGCTGGTTGAGGATTTTGCTATCGTAGCTGAGCAAGGTGACCGCCAGCGTTCGCGGCACCGGATTTCTTCTTTTTGATTCTAAATTTTAATCCATGTATTACAGGCCTTGTAGTTGTATTAAAAATCCTTCTAGATGCTCGTGACTTGTGACACCCCGGTCGGGCCGTGTTGGGATGGTTCCCTGTTTTTATCACTTTTCTTCCACACTTATGGGAATTTTATTAATGGTTTAGACTTATTCATGCTAAGTAATTATTAAAGAGTTATTGGTGTTCTGTTGGCTGGTCTTGTCTTCACGAGAGGCGCCATCACGATCGGGTTTGGAAATTGGGTCGTGACAAGATTCCACTGTGAGAGTCTCGAATTAAGACTCCATTTGCTTGTGGGGGGCAGTGAATGAAGGACTTTGAGATTTCAGATCTACTCTTTTGGATTTCGAATTGAAGCTTGAGAGAGAGATAGAGTACAAACAATTAAAAGTATAAATATGATTTTTCGAGATTCCAGAATGTCTTCTTTGGATGAAGGTTTTAGGAATATTTATAGGAAAAAACGATTAGGGCTTTTGGGATTTGAAATTCAAAATCAAACGTAGAGGGGAGTCACGGGTTGCTTTAGGCTCCAAAAGAGCCGTTTTAGAGGAAATCTCCATGGCTGACCATTCCTTTTCACCATTTTGGTGAAGCTATTCTCCGTCATGTGGAAAGCAAAGCAAAAGAGGAACTGGAGATGGAAAGATTTTCTGAAAAAGGGGGAAATTTCACGTGAGAAAGAGACAAAGTTGAAAGATTTTGTTATTTTGACTAAAATTATAAATGATGGCTATTTTGGTCATTGGGGTTTTCTAGAGGATTCCTAGACTTGGGCTTGATGTTTTGGGTACAGGTAAAGGGATTAAATTTGGTAATGGTAAGTGCTCATGAAGGGTTGTTGAGTGGATTACTTGGGGGGAACGATCTCCTTAATTTCTTGGGCCAAAAATTCAAGTCATCTTTCCTTCTAAAAATTAATTTGATTGGGCTCCATGTCTTAATAATTTGGACTTAATAAAAATACTTTCAACATATATAATATTAGATATTAAAATAAATGATTAACTCAATAATAGTCGCATTAATGGTAATATTAATAATCATGCTAATAACACAATATTAATAGTAGTAATAATAATAGTAATAAATATAATAATAATAGTAGTAATAATAATAATAATAATAATAATAATAATAATAATAATAATTATTATTATTATTATTATTATTATTATAATAGTAATATTGACTATACTAGTAGTAATCAATAATTAAAACTATAATAATAGTAGTAATAAAGGTAACAAATAAATAAAAAAGATAGAGCATTAAATTATTAATGACTAGGGAGCACCTGATATTTAATCAGAAGAAAAGTAGGACAAAATTGGGTATCAACATCCACCTCTATTCAATACTTCAAACCCATTCTTTACTGGCACTGAACCTAGCACTAGGAAGTTGTTGTAGTCTAGTTCTGGGCTTGCTCTTTCTTCACTCTTGCTCATGCTTGTTTCCACTGCGGTTGTGTCATTTTGTTGCACTTGTATATTGGTCTTCACCACCCCTGAGTTCTGCCCTGATTTTGTGACTCTTGTCATTACATTTGTTTCCTCCTGTTCATGGTTATTGTCATAGGGGCGTTTTCTGTCCGCCGAAAACCTGCCCGCTGTACGGTAGTCAAGTCTCAACTTGGCTCAGCCTTTGCCCGATTTTCTTACGCTTTCGAGGTTTGACACTTAGAATAATTTCAAGGCAACATAAATAAGTAAAGCACATGCATAATTACGGGAACCCTTTCCCAACATTTTATAATAAACGAATTACAAAGGAAAATCTCGAGTTTGGCAAGGTGCTGCCACCCTTGGCAGACACCAACCCACAAAATTGCCGACTCTTGCACAAAACTGCCCTATAAAAGCCCCTGCCTAAGGCATTTCGTGCCGCTCACTCTTTTGGCAAGGCAATGGCAGATAATTTGCCATGCTCATGCCTTGACACAGACAACCCTATGCCTACATTTGTCACGACCCTAAACCCACACCCGGTCGTGATGGCGCCTCTCGTAAAGACAAGGCCAGCCGACACATTTCCAATCCAATTTTAAGCAATTAAACAATAAGCATTACGTCTAAAACATGATATAATCTCAGAAATAACGATGATAATACAAAACAATTCGCGGGATCCAGACCAACACAGCCCAAACCGGGATGTCACTAGTCATGAGCATCTACTACAATCGTCTAATCACATCAAGACCAAAATGGTCGGAAGATTTCAATAATACATAAGGAGGAATAAAGAGGGAGAAAGCAGAGCCAATGACAACTGCCACCAAGCTCAGAAATACCTGAATCTGCACACAAGGTGCAGGGAGAAAAATGAGTACTACCAACTCAGTGAGTAATAATCATAAATAAAGACTGAGTGGTAAGAAATCACGAAAAGAGCATCAACATGTTGTATAGAAGCAGTATCAAACCAGTAAGAAAGCAATGAAGCTGTAAAATCCTTTAAACATCTTAGCTCAGTTTAAACTCTTTTGAAAATGACCTTTCCAACAGTTGCGCAAATGAATGCAGAACAACTAGTGCAGATAAGCACAGAAATCCGCCCCTCGGGCATAAATACACAATTAAGCAAGTAAATGACGGGCAAATAAGAAAGATAAGCACATAAGGTTCGCCTCTCGGGCAACATCTCAGAACAGTACCAACCCCTCGGGCAATCACATCGAACAATACCAGTCCCTCGGGCTATATCTCACATCACACTGGGTACCCGCGCTCACTGGGGGTGTGCAGACTCCTGGAGGGGCCCCTTACGGCCCAAGCGCAATATCAAGCCATCTCGTGGCATCATAAACTGGTCCTCGACCTCATATCAATATCAAGCCACCTCGTGGCGTACAATCGCAGGCCCTCGGCCTCATAATCAAATCAGTGTATCACCGCTACGGCGTACAGCCCGATCCAAAAGATATGTATCACCGTTGCGGCGTGCAGCCCGACCCAAAAGATATCCTCACAACACAGGCCCTCGGCCTTACTCAGTCAAAAATCACATAAGCCTCTCGGGCAACAGTAAACAGTATTTCTCAGCCCAAAACATCATTTAAGTATTAAAACAGAGTAAACATGGCTGAGTTTTGAAAACAGTGAAAATAACATGACTGAGTTCAAGTATAAAGTCAAGACAGTGAGGAAACATCAACAACAATCCCCGAAGGGTTCAAATAATTGGCACGGAGCCCAAATATGGCATACAACCCAAATAATGATAATAGCAAATTGATTTCAATCAAATACATGGTAAAATCATCAATCGGGACGGACCAAGTCATAATCCCCAATAGTGCACGACCCCACGCTCGTCATTAGGCGTGTGCCTCACCTCAATATAGCACTACGATGTGCAATCCGGGGTTTCAAACCCTCAGAACATCATTTACAACCATTACTCACCTCGAACCGGCTACATCTCTAGCTCGCGACGCCTTTGCCCTTCGAATTGGCCTCCACGTGTGTCGAATCTATCCAAAATCAGAACGAATACGTCACAATATGCTAAGGGAACAAGGCCCAAGCGAAAACAATCGAAAAATACCAAAAATCCCGAAATTAGCAAAACCCGAGCCCCGAGCCCACTTCTCGAAACTCAGAAATTTTTACACCAATAGGTTCCTCATCTCCCCACGAGTTCATACATACCAAAAACATTAAAATCCGTCCACAAATGACCCTTCAAATCCCAAATTAAAGGTCCAAAATTCCAAGCCCTAGTTCTTCCATTTTTATCTTAAGTTTCCATGATTTTCTAGGTGGGTTTCACAATATATTCGTGTTTTAAGTCCAAGAATCTTACCTCAAAGTGATTCCCCTTGAATCCCTCTTCAATCTCCTTCAAAAAGCTCCAAAAACGACCAACAATGGAAGAAATAAACCCCACCTTCGCGGACAAAACGACCCTTAAAACATTCTGCCCAGGCATAAAATCCTTCTTCGCGAACGCGGCATCTAGCTCGCGAACGCGAAGCTTTACCCAGGCAACACTCCGCGAACGCGTTCAGCCCATCGCGAATGCGATGAGTTAAATCCTCTGAAGCTCAGCCTCACCATACCTTCTATGCGAACGCGAACCTAACCTGCAAACGCGATGAACAAACTCACAGCCCTTCGCGAACGCGTCACCTGCATCGCGAACGCGAAGGCTAAACTCCCACCTTCCTCAGCTTACTCTTCGCGAACACGAGGGTCCTCTCGCGAACGCAAAGACCAAAATGTCTGCAACAGCTGAAACCATTTTTTGGAATTTTCCTTAACTCAAAATGATCCGATTGACCACCCGAAATTCACCCGAGGTCCCCGGGACCTCAATCAAAGGCACCAACACATCCTAAAACCTTTTTGAAACTTGTTCCAATCATCAAAACACCTCAAACAACATCAAATTACCCAAAACACATCGGATTCAAGCCTAAGTTTCTAGAAATCATCCGAAATACGCTTTCGATCAAAAACCCAACCAAACCACGTTCGAATGACCTGAAATTTTGCACACACATCCCAAAAGACATAACGAAGCTACTTCAACTCTCGGAATTCCATTTCGACCCCTGGATCAAAATCTCGCCTGTCACCCAGAAAACGCCAAAATCTCACTTTCGCCAATTCAAGCCTAAACCTTCCACGGACTTCCAAAATGCATTCCGATCACGCTCCCAAGTCCCAAATTACCTAACGGATCTAACCAAACCATAAAAATTATGATCCAGATCATATACAAACAAGTCAAAACTTGGTCAAACCTTTCAAATTTCAAGCTTCAAACTGAGAACTATTCTTCCAATTTCATTCCGATTACCCTGAAAACCAAAACCAACAATTTACATGAGTCATAATACATCACATGGGGCAAGTCATGCCCGAGAACTGGCGAGAAAAGTGCAAAAGCTCAAAACGACCGATCAGGTCGTTACATCCTCCCCCACTTAAACATACGTTCGTCCTTGAACGTGACCAGAGTTGTTCCAAAAGCCAACCAATCGATGAACAACCTCACCATGCATATACCCGGGTGTGATCCCACGTTACCCTATCTTATATAGGCCTGATAACATATTGTAACTGAAATTTCGCAATCCAATCTAGCCCATAAACCATAGAACCACATTTCCACTTCCGAAATCATCCACAAGATCAGAATCTCACATCTATATTTAGAACAAGCCCGAACCAGCTATAACAAACCATATCTACAACCTCAGGTGCAATTTCATGATATGCCACATAACTCAAACACTGGTAGCGATAACTTCTAATCACCGCAGCTGCACATAACAACCGAATATCGATAGAAAACCTCTTATCAACTAAAGTCTTATTTCAGCACTTTCATATACTACCAATGATAAATAAACTATACAGTAAGCCATAACCATTCCTCAGGTCAACCATTCATGAATCCACTTCTCCTTTGGCAAAGACCATAGCAATTTCTGAGCCGAACCTCGATATTACCCTTCCAACATGCTGACATCGAATCCGTTTGTATTCATTAAAGACCCCAACGATCTCATCTAATCCAATATAATTACTCTGGTGACATGACGCATCAATACAGACTAAAGACACAGCTTGTGCAATACGCGCACCAATAAGCAACAATCTGAACATACTCCAATCATGCAAATGACTCAATTGAAAGAGCTGAACCTCAATCTCCTCATGCTCGAAATAGACGACCACACTCAATTTGATGTCTGGAACCAAAACAAATCACCATCCCCACGGGGAAGCAAACAACATTCACCATACAACCGAAAGGACATAACCGATACGCTATCCGCCGAGCAATATCCAATACTCTTCCGTTCGACTTCCACTATGAAACCTCAATAGAACCGCACCATATGTGCCTATAGCCAACAAGGTAACTTTAAGGCCCCGTAAAAAGTTGTGCTTAAAACCTAGTAGCTTGTAGTGTCAGGATCCGAATATGTGTTCGAACCCATTGTACTGACCTAAGTATTTAAAAATCAAAGAACCAAGTTTTTCCAGAAAAATGCTATTTTGCGGTCCAGAATGCGGTCGCAAATCAAGTATGCGGACCGCATTTCTGCCGCAGATTGAGTCAGTGGTTTGGTTAAAATTAAGGTCAAAATGCGGTCCATTATGCGACCGCATAACTGATATGCGGACCGCATTTCTATCGCAAAAATGAGTCAATGTGTCAGTCAAATTTGAGGTTAAAAATGCGGTGCATTATACGAGCGCAAAATGGGTATACGGACCGCATTTCCGCCGCAAACCCAGACAGGGGGATTAGAGTTTTGGAGCACTTTTGCGATCCATTATGCAGACCGCATTTCCACTCTGCGATCGCAAAGTGCGACCGCAAACCTGACTCGGGCTCCTATTTTTCTAAATTTTAAACCCGACCCCCTTTTTAATAAAACACCCCAACCCCTTATTTTTTACAAGTTTTCTGAACAAAATAAGAGAGAGGGAGGAGGGGTTCTTGAGAGAGAGTTCATCTTCTTCAAATTGATTCTTCAAAACTAACCGGGCCGGGAAATTTTAAGTAATTGTCTTCTTCTCCATTCTTGCAGGTAAAAAACCCCCAACCCTTTTTCATTGAATTTCAGGTGTAAACATAAAGGGGGATTCTCATGCATTGATTCTTGAAAACGAAGTCGAAACATACATGCATGTCTTTTAAAACCTAAAACCTAGTAAGGGAAATTGGGTAGAAGTAGAGGTTTGCAAAAGAAGGGCTGGTGACCTAAATATGTTCGGGTGGTAATTGTGAGCTTCAATTCTAAGATATATATGTTAACTTGTGCACTAGATTGACGTTTCTAGACTGTTTGGTGAATTGAAAGTAGAAGTTAAAAGGGGATTCGGCTCCAGGTATGTATGGCTAACTTTGACCTTTGTAAAATCACCTTGTTTGGTGTACGAATATTTGGTATGTGATATCTACGTGGATTATGTGTGCAACTCTGTGATTGGTATGAATTGAGTGTTCGTGGTTAAGCCTCCCGATATAATGGTGTAAGTAATTGGCAATAAACCAAATGTGTGATTGTGAAAGTGTTATGTGGTAAGAGCTGAGCAACAAATGATGGAAGGAAATCGTAAATGATGCAATTGGAACAACTGTGGTAATAACATATATAGCTTGCCGTGGGCAATTATTGTTGTGACATAAAATGCATATGAGTTATTGAATATGATGGAAATGGTATTGATGGTTATGGAAATTCTTTGAGAATTGTTGTTGTGGTTCTTTGTGAATTATTGTTATTGTTGTTGTGAAATGATATTCTGGATAGCCTGAAGCCATGTGATTGAACTGTGGACTATTGTTGTTGTGTGAAATGTGATTGTCCGGTGGGATCGGGTTGCGTGCCGCAACACAAAATGATAAATTGTGGGTTGGGGTGATAAGGGTGGCCGAGGTAATAAGGGGGG
>NW_017672235.1:169393-192629 GCF_001879085.1 Nicotiana attenuata | reverse complement strand
AGTCATCTGGCAAAAGAGGGGACCGTGCTACAGACCTGAGGAAGAAAAAGTTATATGCAAAGTTCTCCAAAATGTGATTTTGGCCGATTTCTGTGCATTCTTAGGCCATTGTTGATTTTCTAGCAGGTATATTCGTGAGATCCGAGGAAGTACGGAGGCCGTTCCAGAGTTGCCTAGCCGTCCTCAGCTACAGTAATTTCGCAGTTTCCTTCTTGCGCGGTTACTACCGTCGTTTTGTTGAGGATTCTTCAGTCGATTGCTGCCCCTATGACTAGATTGACCACGAAGGGGTGCCCCATTCAGTGACAGAGGAGTTGCGAGCGAGCTTTCAAAAGCTCAAGACAGCTTGTGACTACAGCCTCCTATCTTTGATTCCTACCGGTTCGGGGTCTTTATACAGTTTATTGTGATGCCTCACGGGTTGGGACTTGGAGCGGTTCGATGCAGGCACGGTAGGTGATGCGCCTACCCCGTCCAACAGTTGAAGTGCATGAAAAGAACAACCCTGTCCACGACCTGAGTTTAAGCTTGCTATTGTTTCATGCTTTAAATCTGCGCCATTATTTGTACGGGCGCCTTGGAGATCTATAATGGACCATCGAGTTGCAGTACTTGCTAAGCAGAAGACCGGAATATGCGTCAAGGAGATGCGTTAAGCTTGTTAAAGATTGTGATATACTATCTTTTATCACCCGGCAAGGCCAATGTGGTACGATGCTTGAGCGTCGGCGGAAAGTTGGGAGCTTGGCATATACCAGCTTCAGAGAGCCTAGGTCGGATGTAGGCCTTAAAGCCAGCCATTCTTTGAGATTGGATCTTTCGAGACCCCATTCGTGGTTCAGCCTATGTGGTTTCCCGTCTTCCTATTTGACCGTATCTAGGGACTGGCAGTATGTATGACCTCATTTGCTTGGTCCTTCAGGATAGGGTCCAGCGTGGGGATGCCAGAGATGTGACCATTGGAGAGATGGAGAGTAATGATGGAGCAAGCGCCGATTTGTGTGCCCAATGTGGATGTCTTCGAAGAGTTGATTCTAGCAAGGCCCATAGCTCGCGGTATCCATCCATCCCGGTTGCCGAGATGTATTCAAGGACCTGAGCAGCATCTACTGTGACGGATGAAGAAGGATATAGTTGGTTATGTGCTAGAGCCTCAACTCCAGCAGTTGAAGATATGATGCACCACCCCGGAGGTTTGCTCGCACAGAATAGAGATTCCGGATGAGAAATGAGCGCATCACCATGGATTTTGTATCTGACTGCACGAAACCTGAACCTTGAAGAAGTTTGATTCCATCTGGGTTATTGTGGACCGGATGACCAAGTCCGCTCATTTCATCCCTGTGTGTACCACTTATTCATCGGAGCGGTTGGCAGAGATTTATATCAGGGAGATCGTCCGTTTGCATGGTATTCCAGTTTCTATCATTTCAGACAGAGGTACTCAGTTTACATCGCGGTTCTGGAGAGCTGTGCAGCAGGAGTTAGGCACTCGGGTGGAGTTGAGCACAGCATTTCACCCCCAGACGGACGGACAGTCCGAGCGCACCATTCAGATTCTTGAGGACCTGCTCCGTGCGTGCGTGATTGAGTTTGGGGGGTCTTGGGATCATTTCTTGCCATTGGCGGAGTTTGCTTATAACAACAGTTATCAGTCCAGCATTCGGATGGCGCCGTATGAGGCTTTATATTGCAGGAGGTGTAGATCTCCGGTGGGTTGGTTCGAGCCGGGTGAGGCCAGGCTATTGGGTACAGAGATGGTTCAGGATGCATTGGAGAAGGTCAAGGTGATTCAGGACAGACTCCGTACAGCCCAGTCTAGGCAGAAGAGTTACGCGGACAGGAAGGTTCGTGATGTTTCATATATGTTTGGTGAGCGGGTTCTACTTCGAGTCTCGCCTATGAAGGGCGTCATGAGGTTTGGAAAGAAAGGGAAGCTGATTCCGAGGTTTATTGGACCTTTTGAGATCTTGAGGCGAGTTGGGGAGGTTGCCTATGAGCTTGCCTTACCTCCCAGCTTGGCCGGAGTTCACCCGGTATTTCATGTTTCGATGCTCCGGAGGTATCACGGTGATCCGTCGCACGTGTTGGATTTCAGTTCAGTCCAGTTGGACAAGGATCTATCCTATGTTGAGGAGCCAGTGGCTATTTTGGGCAGGCAGATCAGAAAGTTGAGGTCAAAGGACATAGCTTCAGTAAAGGTTCAGTGGCGGGGTCAGCCGGCCGAGGAGGCGACTTGGGAGACCGAGCAGGATATGCGCAGCCAGTACCCTCATCTTTTCACTTCTTCAGGTGTGTTCTCTATGCTCGTTCGAGGACGAACGAATGTTTAAGTGTAGGAGGATGTAACGACCCGGCCGGTCGTTTTTGGAATTTACGCCCCGATCCCCATTAACTGCTTCCCCTAAGTTCATTTCTGCTATTTTGGTTTGCCGGGACGTTCGGTGTTGGGATTCGGAGTGTTTTGGGACACTTAGTCCCTAAATGAGAGCTTAAGAATTGAAAAATGGTCCGTAATCGGAACAGTGTGAAGAAGACCTCGGAATGGAAATCCGATGGTTCCGTTAGCTCCGTTATGTGATTTCGGGGTTGGGAGCGTGTTCGGAATGTATTTTGGAAGCTCGTAGCTCATTTAGGCTTGAAATGCCGAAGTTTGAATTTTTGAAGTTTCCGGTCCGATAGTGAGTTTTTGATCCGAGGGTCGGATTGGAATTCCGGAAGTTGCAGTAGCTCCATCATGTCATTTGGGATGTGTGTGCAAAATTTCAGGTCATTCGGGCGAGGTTTGGTTTGGTTTTTGATCGAAAGTGTGTTTTGTTGGAATTTGAAGTTCTTAGGCTTGAATCTTTGATTTAATCGGACTTCCGGTGTTGTTTTAGGTGTTTTAAGGATTGGTACAAGTTTGAATAAGGTATTAGGTGGTATTGGTGCTTTTGGTTGAGGTCTCGGGGGCCTCGGGATGATTTCGGGTGGTTAACGGGGAGATTTTTGAAGTGTTGCAGCAGCTGGTTCTTTTCATCTTCTGGTATTTCCGCTTCTGCGGCTTGGGAACCGCAGAAGCGGAGCCGCATAAGCGGCTGGATCATCGCAGAAGCGGTTTGGGGCAGAGTTTCTAGGAGTCGCAGATGCAGAGGAAATTCCGCAGGAGCGGTCTCGCATCTGCGAGAAAATAGCCGCAGATGCGGCCGTTTGGCTTTTAGTTGGAACCGCAGAAGCGGTGGATAATCCGCATAAGCGGAACCGCATAAGCGGTTGACCAGACCGCAGAAGCGGATGTGGTCGTTTAGTAAGAGTCGCAGAAGCGGCTCACTTTCCGCATAAGCGGGACCGCATAAGCGGTCCCTTGTCCGCAGAAGCGGAAATCCCAGGGCAGAAATAGAAATTTCGAGGGTTTGAGTTCATAAGTTACAAAAATCAATTGAGAGCTCGGTTTAAGGCGATTCTGAGTGGGAGTTGAAGTGAAGATCACTGGGTAACGTTTCTTTGGTTCCTTCTTGTTATATTTCATCATTATATAGTTAAATCCACCATTAGAATTCGAATTCAAGGTCAAAATTTGGGGAAAAATTGGAAGAACTTCATATACCTAATTATTGAGTTTTGAGTGGGCAATTGACCTCCGATTTGGGAGATTTTTATATGGTTAGACTCGTGAGAGTACGAGGGTTCTGAAAATGTGAAAATTATTCGATTCCGAGACGTTGGTCTGAGGGGCATTTTGGTCATTTTACCTATTTTTGCGTCCTAGCTTTAAATTTAATAGTGGAATCGGTTGTTTGCAATATTACTTACGATATGTAATTGAATTGAATAGATTTGGGCCACTTGGAGTCGGATACTCGTGGCAAAAGTGTGATTTCGAGTTGATTTTGGTGCCGATTCGAGGTAAGTGGCTTGTCTAACCTTGTGTGGGGGACCTTTCCCCTTAGAATTTGTTAATTGTCGATTTGAGTGCCTTGTACGCGAGGTGACGGGCGTGTACTTGAGCCAATTGTTGGAAATCCGGTTTTTCTTAAGATATTGAGATTGAGTTCCTTTCATATTTGCTTTATTCTACTTGCAATTATAACTTGTGCTAGATTAGGAAAGCATGTTTAGTTGATTTAACTTGCCTAATTGCTTAAGTTGCCTTAACTGTACTACGTGAAGCATGCTAGGCCAGTACTACCTGTTGTTTGTCTTTTGTACTTCGTTTCCGTGTACCTTCTGGTTGTGATTGCGCATTTACATTGGGACTACAGATGTGGGATTCCGGTAGCTCCTCCCCCCCTTGTTTGTTTACTTTGGGACTACGGGTTCGATTCCCGGTATATCCCCCTGCACTTTACTTGGGACTGCGGTTCGATTCCCGATGATCCCCCTGCACATTGATAGTTGGGCTGCGGGTACGGTATCGTCGGGAGACCCTTCGGGNAAGGACTACAGGACGGTATCCTGGGAGATCCTCATTGTTACCATTGGTGTTGAGCTGTACTTATTCTGTGGTTGTTCCGTTCTTGTGTATTTGCTATTGCCTTGCTTAATCTGTCTTATATCACTGCTGTATTTATTATTTCTGTCAGATTATCATACTGTTAATTATTGTTATTACTATATTTTGTCTCAGTATGGCCCTGACCTTCCTCGTCACTACCCAACCGAGGTTAGGCTTGGCACTTACTGAGTACCGCTGTGGTGTACTCATGCCCTTCCTGCGCATGTTTTTCATGTGCAGATCATCCAGGTACCTCTACTCAGGCGCACTATCAGTGAGGCAGGAGGACTACGGAGACTTCAAGGTAGGTCTGCTGCGTCCGCAGACCGACGAGTCTCCCTCTTATTCTATCTTTAGTACTTAGTTTTCCTTCTTTCGGTTGTTAGAAATTCTGGAGTTTGGAACCTTTACTATACACTTCTGTAGCCTGTGTTGCCCGTGAGTTTCCGGGTTTTTGGAAATTGTGTTAGACTTGTGATATTGAGTTGTACTTGCCAAGCGGCATTCAGTACAGTTTCCTTTAGATATTTGAATTGATTTTCTCTATTTTTCCGCAATTAATATATTTTCGCAAATGTTAGGCTTACCTGGTCATGGGGACCAGGTGCCTTCATGACATGTTCACGGTTGGTGAACTAGGGTCGTGACAAAAGTTTAATAATGCTAAAAAATTCGTTAGGAAATAAGATGCAATATGCCATAAAAGTAATCTTATGAAATTAATATTTAGGCGTCAATTCATAAGAAATGCGAATTTATTGGGCAAACTTATAAAAATATAATTTTATGGTGATATATTTCATGATCGCAACGCCATATGAAAATTTAGCTTATGAAAATAAATGTGTTTGGCAATGATTTATGAAAGATATGTTTTGGTAATGCTTATACAAGCGGGACCACTCGGGTCGAAATAAATTGATGTCCTGTGTGAGGGGGATTAGCTCTATGTCATATTTGAAGGCGGACGACCATGATATGTTCCATTTGAGGGTGGTTAACCCAAAATATCCTATTTGAGGGTGAATAGACCCGATAAATCCTATTTGAGGGCGGATAAACCCGAAAAATCCTATTTGATGGTGGACAAACCCGTAATATCTTATTTGAGGGCGTATAGACCCGATATATCCTATTTGAAGGCGGATGGACCCGATATATTCTATTTGAGGGCGGATGGACCCGATATATCCTATTTGAGGGCGGATGGACCCGATATACCCTAGTTGAAGGCGGATGGACCGATATATCCTGTTTGGGGGCGGATGGACCCGATATATCCTATTTGAGGGCAGATGGACCCGATATATCCTATTTGAGGGCGGAAGAACCGGATATATCCTATTTGAGGGCGGATGGACCCGATATATCCTATTTGAGGGCGGATGGACCCGATATATCCTATTTGAGAGCGGATGGACCCGATATATCCTATTTGAGGGCGGATGAACCCGATATATCCTATTTGAGGGCAGATAGACCCGATATATCCTATTTGAGGGCGGATATATCCTATTTGAGGGCAGATAGACATGATATATCCTATTTGAAGGTGGATGAACCCGATATATCCTATTTGAGGGCGGATAGACCCGATATATCCTATTTGAGGGCGGATACACCCGATATATCCAATTTGAGGGCGGATAGACCCGATATATCCTATTTGAGGGCGGATGGACCCGATATATCCTATTTGAGGGCGGATAGACCCGATATATCCTATTCGAGGGCAGATAGACTCGACATGTCCTATTTGAAGGTGCGCAAGCCTGATATGTGGTGTTTGATTTGCAATTTACAAAGATTGATGCAGTACAAAGAGCTTGATACTGCGCAGAGATCTTTGATATGGTGCCCATTTTGTAGTGGTAATTCATGGTGCGATGCAAAATCCTGGTGCTGTGACTTTGTAGTAGCGAATATCCATGGTGCGGAGAGCTTGATGCGATGCCTTTACAGAAGAAAATATTCAAGGAGCGGAGCCAATAACTTGGGAATTTGTACGCTGAAGTTTATTATTAGTAAATTCCTGCACTCAAATAAAACTATGAGTTTCAAAATATAATTTGTGATAACTCGGCCTAATCCATTTCTTCCTCTTGCAACTTTTGACTTGATGCTGAGCTTTTAGGGTAGCATGCAATATCATTCAAGAATAGCTAAAGGTTGCCCAGTCATTACTCAAAGAGAGTTGTTAGTATAAATGAAAATGGTTGCCTTGCGTGGAACATCAAAGTTTGGGCATTGAATCTGGAACTGTATTGCTATGGCATTTCAAACTTGCTGATGCGAAGATGACTAGGATTTAGCTCAAAAATCTGACTTTTGCTTTGGCGAATAATGAGAATCCTTCTGCGAAATTTGTCCCAGTTTTGACTTTTGCGGGAAATAAAACTTTTGTTATATTGAGACCGAACCTATATGGCTGCCTACATATCCCCTCTTAAACGGGAATCAGGTCAAAACATAGTTCATTACAAAAGTCTCGGAAGAATTGCAAATGAGTAGTACTAAGGGCGGGCGGGTTGAGAGTGGTTGTGATATGACATCGTTTTCAGTCCTCCTGATCTGCTATGCGTTTTCTCTTCAAGCATCGTGGTTCCAATTTTGATGGATCGCCTTTGATAATGATTGAGCCTGCGGTGCATTTACTGCTTGGTAACTCATGTTGTGCTGTTATCTTGCCTTGTTCAATCATGCTTTGTATCTTGAATTTGAGTGATGAGCATTCTTCAGTATCATGTCCTTGAATGTTTGAATGGAATGCACAATTTTTGGATGGATCAAAGTTTTGAGGTGGATGCTCAGAGATAAATCCTTTCCTTGGTTGTAGAAGACCTTTGGCTTTCAATCTTTAAAGTATGTCAACCAATGGCTCATCCAAAGGAGTAAAAGAGCAGGGCTTCATCTTCTTTTGTTGACGAAGGTTGCATTGTGCTCGAGGAGATTGCTTCTGGAAGTTTTGTTGAAAACTTTGCTGGCGATTAGATGGGAGATGCATGTTGTGGAAGTTGGAAGTGGCATAAGATTGCAAAAGTGGGTTATTGTCATAGCATTTTGGCTGGTGCATAGTCATGGCAACTGAGTTATCTTCTTTACCTTTGCTTTGCAGGTTTCCAGGAATCTTTTGATGGAAGGCTTGGTGAATGGTTTGGACTGTTGAATTTCCCACAACTCTTCCTTCATGAATGCCACATTCTAGCTCGTTTCCAATTGGAATCAAATCAGAGAAATTGTGTGCACATGTTCCAAGCAACTTATCAAAATATATGCCTTCTTGAATTTGGACAAAAGATGATAGCAATTCCCTCTCTGGCAATGGAGGATGCATTTTTGAAGCTTCTAGCCTCCATTGTGTGGCATATTCTTGAAAGGATTCATGCGGCATTTTCTTTACTTTTAGTAAATCAGCCATGTGTGGATCCCGTCCGATGTTGAACTCATATTGCTTCACAAAATCACGGGCCATATCTTCCCATGTACGCCATTTGCTAACGTCTTGTTTAGTGTACCAAGCAAGTGCTAATCCGGACAAACTTTGAATGAATAGTCTCATTCGAATAGACTCATTATGTCCAATACCAATCAATCTGCTGCAGTAATCCTTTAAATGGGCAACGGGATCTCCAATCCCATTAAAAATATTGAACTCAGGCAGCTTGTACCCTGGTGGAAGCTCAACATTTGGATGCAAACATAAATCTTTATACCTCAAACTTTGATAATTTCTTGATTGCAACTCTTATTCAATGGCTTTTCTCAAATTGTGGAGCTCATTATCCAAATTCTTGTGCCACTTGACTGAATTTCTCTTTCACATCTTGCATATTGGTACAATTCTAATTGGTCATGCTTGTTTTCCTCAAAAGGAAGTGTAACCGTGGAAGGCTGGATATTGGGCATCATCATAACTTGATTGGGAGTGTAGGTTAATGGTATTTGTGTAGAGATTGTATAAGTAGGATTTGGGCAAGAAGATATAGTTAAGCAAATGTTTTGATTTGAGCTGGAAGCAAAGGCTATATTTGGAAGTAGGTCGAAAGTGTTTCCGAGATTAACCAACACGTTTCTTCGTACCACATTCGCCTTGGTACAATCAGTATGTGCTTGCAATAGTCCCTTACTAGTGCTGAATTCTTCAAATCAGTCAGTCATTATAGCCTCATCCTTTATGCAGATTCGCAGCCAAAACAGTGTTCAATGCTAGGCAACCTTTAAAGGAAAAATAAAACTATACAAACAAAAATAAAGTGTTAGCGTATTCATCATAATGAAATAAATGCATAAAAATAATAGAGTATATGATTATACAGATTAATCCATGCTATGGTTAAGTAGGAGCCTTAAACTAAAAACGATGGCCTATGTTGCAAAATGGACGGACGAGACTGAATTGTTACCTAGAGGGTTCTAACGCTCGAGACTTGTTGACATGGAAGCGAATTGATTTGAAATTTTGTGAAAGGTTGACTCATGTCTGTTACGACCCCCAACCCCGATCGTGATGGTGCCCAACATATTGCTATGCAAGCCCGACCATTTAGACAACCTTAACCGATTAATCACAATGAATAAGTAAATTTTCACAACTAAAATACCAAGTTAAATGTGAAATCCTGAATTAGATGCTAACATTCGAAAACCCAAAATATAAAATACTAACCAGCCCACAGAATCTGGTGTCACAAGTCTGAGCCTCTAATGCATGAGTATTAACCTACTACATAATGTTTTTCTAGAAATGTAGAAAATAAATAAATAAAATAGAAGGAAGATCAGGACTGCGAACGCCAATTTGCAGCTACCTTGAATCTCCCGAATGTGATGCTAGGCGGAGAAGATCTAACTCAGCTTCAGTAGGTGCACCTGAATCTACACACAAGGTGCGGGGAGTATTGTGAGTACTTCTAACTCAGAAAGTAATAAATATAAATAAAGTCTGAGGATAAGAAATCCTAAATAAACACAAAGCAAAACTATAAATACAACAACGTGAACCAATAGCATAATACAGTAAACATTGAAAATAATTATAATAAAATCACATCAGATTAATAATAAATGACAATTAAATATGCAATGCAACACATAAACCGGTGCTCTCCAGTATTCCGCTGCGGCGTGCAGCCCGCTCCATTATTTAACATCGACGGCGCTCAGTGGGGATGTGCAGACTCCGGGAGGGGCCCCTTACGGCCCAAGCGCAATAATAAGCCATCTCGTGGCATCAATCAGGCCCTTGGCCTCACACCGATATCATTACCATACCATTGCGGCGTGCAGTCCGATCCCATACTCAGTCCAAAATCACATAAGCCTTTCGGCACAATAATATAAAATATTCAGCCCAAACTTCATTTAAAAATATTATTTTAGTTTCTACTTTTAGAAAAATGGCTGAGTTTACAAAACAGTGTTAAATACCAGGACTGAGTTCAATATCTAGAAATATGGTAAGAAACCAATAAAAATAATCCCTGAAGGAGTCAAGTAGTTGGCACGAAGCCCAATTATGACAATTAATCCATTTTATAAGGATATCACAAAACTACAATCAATTAGGTAGTAATTTTATTAAGCGGGACGGACCAACTCACAATCCCCGACGGTGCTCTACCCCACGCCCGTTATCCGGTGTGCAAGTCACCTCACATAGCACTACGTTGTGCAAATTCGGGGTTTCGAACCCTCAATACAGCATTTACATTTATTACTAACCTCAAGCCGGCCAAAGTCCTAGCTTGCTATGCCCTTGCCTTTCGAATTAACCTCCTCGTGCGTCGAATCTGACCAAAACCACAACGAATACGTCACAATATGCTAATGGGACAATACCCAATCGAAAACAATCGAAAAATAGTTAAACTCCCGAAATTAGCAAAAACCCGAGCCCCACGGCCCACTTCTCGAAAATCAGTAAATTTACCATCAACGGATTCCTTATTTCGCCACGAGTCTATACATATAAAGAACACCAAAATCGGAGTCCAAATGACCCCTCAAATTCCCATTGTTGTTCTCTTAGGTTTCAAGCCCTAACTTCCATTTTTGACCTTTAATTCCTTGATTTTTCAGTCTAATTTCATGTATTTGCATCATAAAATCGTGTTCTAAGTCCAAGAATTCTTACCTGATCGATGTCCTTGAATTCCTCTTCAAAATCGCCCAAAAACTCTCCAAGTCCGAAGTGAAAACATGAAACCCTTTCAAAAATTCGCGAAGGGAAATAAAACTATTTCTGACCAGTTATTTCCGCATCTGCGGCTACTTAGCCGCATCTGCGGCTTACGCTTTTGCGGTTACGAGCCGCTTCTGCGGACCAAACCACTTCTGCGATGACTAGACCGCTTCTGCGGTCCCGCATCTGCGATTCCTTTTACGCAGATGCGGTTTTTCCTTTCGCCTTCCAAAATTCCGCATCTGCGGTCCTATTGTCGCATCTGTGACTCCGCAGATGCGTTCGACATCTCCGCACCTGCGATGCCTGTCGCTTCTGCGGCTCCTGACTCGCTTCTGCGGTACCGCTTCTACGGTCCCATTTCCGCAGAAGCGAAAATACCAGAAGCAGCACAGGTTCTGCAATCTCCTAAGTTCAAAACTTCCCGTTAGCCATCCGAAATCACCCCGAGGTCCCCGGGACCTCAACCAAAAGCACCAGCACCTCCTATAACATCATCCCGATTTTTTCCAATCATAAAAACACCACAAATAACACCTAAACCATCAAATTACATCAAATTCAAGCCTAAGTTTATCCAAATCTTCCGAAACTTGCATTCGATCAAAAACCCGACCAAAACACCTCCGAATCAACTGAAATTTTGCACACACATCCCAAATCACCTAACGAAGCTACTGCAACTCTCGAAATTCTATTCCGACGCTCGGATCAGATTCTCACCTATCAATCGGAATTCGCCAAAATACTAACTTCGCCAATTCAAGCCTAATTCTACACCGGACCTCCAAAATCAATTCCGATCACACTCCTAAGTCACAAATCATCCCCCGAAGCTAACCGAATCATCAGAATTCATATCCGAATCCTCTAACACCTAAGTCAACGCCCGGTTGACTTTTCCAAAACAAACCTTCCTTAGAGAGACTAAGTGTCTCATTTCCTTCTAGAACCAATCCAAATCAATTCATTCACACCAAACACTGATAATGAAGCATAAAGAAATAGAAAATGGGGGAAAATGGAGCGGTTCTAATGAGACGACAGGTAGGGTCGTCACAATGTCGAACATCAAAGCTTTAGCTCTAGCACACGTTTTTGTCATTTCATGACTCTGCGTACTTTAAAACATTGCCCAGTCTTTAGGAAGTCTCTGATGACTACTTGATAGCATGATTTCATGTTTAGCATACTCAACTTGCGTGCCAAAAATCTGCCCTAGTTTCTTTTATAAAGTGAAATGGAAATTTTGCTATAATGAGACCGAGCCTTATATAGACTGCCTACGCATCCCACCACGGGAATCAGGTCAAACGTAGTTCCAAAGTACATAAAAGAGAAGTTTACTAAAATGTGACCGAACCCGATGTGGATTGCCTACGTATCCCACCATGGGAATCAGGTCAGACGTAGTTCGTTACGTACAAATAAAGATCGAAAATTTTAAAATTAAAGGGTCCGAGCCCGGTATCATATTTTATCCGACAAGAATCAAGCTGGTCATTGTTCGTTACAAAAGATGGATGCGAAAGATGATCAATTAAGCGTACAAAAATAACATAATTTAAAATGATATTGCTACTTCAAAAACTAAATCTTAGTTCAAGATTCCCAACTATTCTTCTTCCGGGAGGTGCTTCTACATGATCAATTCTTCTACATTGCTTGGTTATAGGGAATAGCTGAATTAACACATTGTGGATAAGCTACTTGGGTGAAATTCTGTATAGGGATGACATTTGGAGGTTGGTACCACATAGATTGAGGGGGAGGCAGCGGTCTCTGAATGACTCTACCATTATCCAACAGCTCCTGGGTTTCCTCTTTCAGACAATGACACTTATCTATTGTATGGCCTAGCATGCCCGAGTGAAATGTGCAGCACTTGGTTGGATTGAAATGAGGTGGAGGGGTTTTGGCCGGTTTTGGTTGCATGATACCAAATGATCTCAATTTCTCGAAATGATAGAAGGTGGTTCACTCTAAAGGGTAAAGTTTTGGGATTTTCTTATCTTGGGTGCTGATGGTGGAAGATTTAATGCTTCATCAATCACTCATTTCCCTTTATCCTCGAGGTGTGTCTCAACCGTCTTGCCAAGCTTCAAAGTTGATCCTACCGCCTTTTCTTGAGGTTTGTTTACTTTCAAACTCTGAGGAAACTCCATGGATTTTCTCTTCAACGAGCTGCATCTGCTAGTAGTATTGGTGGATGGCCTATATTGCTTGACAAAGTCTTTTACTAGGTCATTCCAACTGAACCATTTCCATGTGTCTTGCTTCGCATACCATACTAATGCTGGCCCAGTAAGTGTCCTAACAAAGAGCCTCAGTTTAAATTCATTATCTTGCCCTATGCATGCTAGCCAATCATGATATGCCTTCAAATGATTTTGAGGACAACCTATCCCGTTGTACATTGGAACATCAATGAGATTAGCAATATCCCATTTTCATTTTCTGCCATAACTAAATCTGACTCAGGTTGTAAGACATGACCGTTCCCCAAAGGAACATGGTTACTCTCTACATTGAAATATTTTCCACCACTTTCTCTATCCTTACTTGTCTCGGCCAAGCTATTGAACGTCTTTTCTAGCAAGAAAGAGTGCATATTTGGAAAAGAATGGGCATTACATTCATAAAAGGGAGGTGGAGTTGTGCGAATTGGAAAGTAGCATTTTTCGTTGGACGAGTTCTTAAGATCGGCTATCATTTCCTTAATGCCATCAATTTCTTGCTCCATTTGTGCCACCCTTGCTTCAAGCTTAACAATCTTATCCTGGTATGATTCTGCTTTCTCGCCAGCAGCTTCGTCTTCAACTAACTCAATCACTACGATTTGGTCAGCCATAACGTCCCTGAAGTTTTCTTTGCTTTGATGTTCAACTTAAGTCAACCTTTGGAGGAAAGACAGAATATAGATGGTAAGCACTAAAGCTGAGAGTAAAACCTTTAAGAATGCATTCCTAAGAAATCGACGAATCGAGTCTTATAATATTGCTACGTATAAGAGAAGCCAAAAATGGGTGATTTTTATCTTGAAAATAATTTGTTGGTATTTGTATAGAGACAAACTTGGTGTCCAAATAATTGATAAAGATATGGTAGCCATGAAAATACTCTAATTTGCTTTTTTTTGTATTGGCAAATCATAAAGTTATCGAGGCTTGGGAATTCAGTGCCAATCATTTTGAGACTTATGAGATAGTACCTCGACTAACGTGCCAAAACTTAGAATTAACGGGTGCGTGAAGATTAATCTCGACGACCCGAAATAAGACGATACATACACTTGAATTGAAAGGTAAAAAAAATTAGAATAGTTTGATGATGCAAATTGACCAAATAGTGGCCTTCTATTGCTCAATAAATTGCGCAAGTTTGGATATCTACCAACTTGGAAATGTGAATTGGCACGAAGGTGAAAATTCTAAGACCTAGGTAAAATGCTAAATACATTTTATGAAACCTATTTATATTCTATATTATTGGAGATAGAGGTTTAGGCCTGTGTAAAAATTGAAGGTATAAAATTATGTGAGGCTCGAGTGGCAATATTTGAAAAATATGTAACTATATTTTTAAGAAAAGAACGCGAATAACCTTAACTCGCGAAATAAGATGGGAAAAATATATTACCTAATTATGAAATATTATGCCAATTTTAATGAAATCTTACTATACACCCTGTTGGTTAAAAGAAAATCCTTGAGGCTAGTTGAATGCACGAATATCAAGGGATATCATGACGAATCGAGCTTGTTAGAGAGTTTGCGGGCAAAAGGTCTTACTTCAAAAATGAAAGGATATCTNTAAATTAGAAAAAGATGAATATAAAAAATAAGTAAACAAAAAATATAATGAACAAAAAAAGTATATATAATAATATTAGCAAGTTGGATAGTCTATTCTTTTTCCTTCTGAAAAACAACAAGTGATGTTAGTAAAAATAATAAAGTCAAGTAAGCAACATAGCAAGTAAGCAAATAAGCAAGCAAGCATGTTACAAATTTCAAAGTATAACAAATAATTGTGCGTCCTAATATGTAAGGGACCTCTTTGTGCCAGAGGTAGGCCTAACATGTATTTGAAAGATAAATATGACATTTTGTATCATGCCATTGATGTAAATTTATTAAATATTTCTATTTTTTGAAAAACAATAAATAGTAAAGTATAATTGCTTAAACATCTTCTTTTTTGGTCAAAAGGAAGTATATTTTCATCAAAAGATTAAAAGAAAGTATAATAAAATATATTTTGTCATATCTAAACTTTCCATTGTTTTGCCCGATTATGTCATTTGAAATTTTTTATACATATCATAGAAAGTAAGTCATGCTCATTTACCTAGGATTTAATATAATTTAGAGCAAATGATCCGCATAATTGGCATATTCACCCTTCAAATAATGCACATATATATGATAAGTGTCAATTGGGGTTGAAAACCTACTTGGACATTTAGGTAAGGTTAACTAATGGATTTAATACACCTCGAGTATTAAGTCACCTAAGGTTAAAATGATGCATGCTCCTATAAGGATTTCAGTTTAACTCTATCCTAGGTCGACTAAGAGTGGATTTTTCTATACTGGTCTTCTCCCAAGCGGACAACTTGAGAGTGGAAAGCCCGTTATTGTCGACTGCACCGCTGATCGACTTACCCACGAACTTTCCTAAAAGGTATTTTTTTTAAAAGTGCACGGCCGCAAACCACGCAACCGCTAGGTGTGTGCATAGTGTGGATTTTTCAAAAGTGGAGGAAGTAAAACGGGATGACAATTCATACAAAGCAATAAGTATATATATAAACAATTCATATAAAACAATTTATCACATAAGGCAATTCAAATAAGAATCATAAACAATTACAAACACAAAATTATTAACCTAAGTTTGTTATGGTTTAGAACCTAGTATCCCCAGCAGAGTCGCCAAGCTATTATACCCCATTTTCACACGGGTCAAATTAGAGTATAACATGTTGGTAATTCAGAGGTTAATTATTTAAAAGAGTCACCACCTAATTATTTTAACGGTGAATTAAGACACCAATTTTAGCTATGTAATGCTCAAAGTTAACTCTGTTTTATGGTCTGCTTAACCTTAGAAATTATAGGTAAGGGTTCTAATAATCTTATAGGGAAGGTTACTAAAGCACCCGATATGACCCATTAAATACGGTTAATCGGCCAAACTTAGGTTAATTAATACCAAGTGTGAAAGTATAGCAAATTAATTATGTTATATATATACTTAAAATAAACATATCCTGTAACTAATATATGTGAAAATTAATTAAGGCGATAATTGTAAAATATTACTTTAGTTATAGTGTAGACTAAAAAATTGATTCTCACTTTTTGAGTTACTGAACTAATAAATGGGCAAGACAATAAAAGCTAAATAACTAGTATCAGTTAAAAAAAGTATCTTTTATAAACAAATATTTTCTTGGTTAAAAATATATGTCTAGAATTAGCGTCAATTTATCTTGGCAAAATGCGATTTTAAAGACACAAAGAAGTTTGAAGGTTCACTTGCAAAGATGAGTAAAAGAGTTTCTGAAAACATTCGTTCTGCTCATACACACTCCCAGTAATAGTTAACTAATTCCTTTGAAATCCGTTTGACTTCTTATATAAGAAGAAGTGTTTGAAGTATAATGTTAAGCTTACTCGCAATTGAATAATGGCAAATAAGTAAAAAAGTTGTTAGATTACCGATTTTTAGATTCCTTATTCTAATTATCATATCCTATGTGATATAGCAAAGAACCTAAATAAATAAATCCAAACTTGAGATAAACCCCAAATACAAAAGTAAATTAACAATCACAAAAGTTAGATAAAATGAATAGCAAAAGAATTAAAAGAAGAAGAACACCATAGGCTCCCCCAAGCGTTTCGCTTGTTTTCTTGCTATTTGGTGCACTCTAAGGAAGACAGTATCTGATGTGATGACTCTGTGCTCGGATAGTGTTGAGTCTCTATGAGATTTGTGACGACCCGACCCGTCGTCTTAGGAGTTACCGCCCCGTTTCCCCCATTTTATGCTTCTTCATGTTTCATTATCAGTATTTGGTGTGTTATAGTTGATTCGGATTGGTTTTGGTAGAAATGAGGCACTTATTCTCTTTAAGGAAAGCTTAAGTTGGAAAAGTCAACCGAACGTTGACTTATGAGTTATAGGGCTCGGATGTGACTTCCGGTGATTCGGTTAGCTCCGGGGGATGATTTGTGACTTAGGAGTGTGATCGGAATTTATTTTGGAGGTACGGTGTAGAATTAGGCTTGAATTGGCGAAGTTAGTATTTTGGCAAATTCCGGTCGATGGATGAGATTTTGATCCGAGGGTCGGAATAGAATTTTGAGAGTTGCTGTAGCTTCGTTATGTGATTTGTGATGTGTGTGCAAAATTTCAGGTCATTCGGACGTCGTTTGGTTGGGTTTTTGATCGAATGCGTGTTTCGGAAGTTTTAGAAGAACTTAGGCTTGAATCGGATGTAATTTGATGGTTTCGGTGTTGTTTGACGTGTTTTGATGATTGGAACAAGTTTGAATGATGTTATAGGATGTATTGGTGCTGTTGGTTGAGGTCCCTGGGGCCTCGGGTGAGTTTCGGGTGGTCAATCGGACCCTTTTCCATGTTGAGATGTTGCAGAAATTGACCATCAGCTGTTGCAGAAGAATTTGCATTCGCGATCGCATGAGGTCCCTTGCGATCGCGTAGAAGGAAATTGGGTTGGCCTGAGTTTGGCCTTCGCGTTCGCGTTTGGTGTCTCGCGTTCACGGAGGGCCTTGACCCTGTGCTTCACGTTCGCAGTAAGGGTGTCGCGTTCGCGAATAAGGATTTGGAGCCCAGTGGAGTTTGTTCTACGCGTTCGCGTGTGAGGTAGCGCTTTCGCGTAAGTATGAGGCCTAAACTATCGCGTTCGCATGGATTGAGTCGCGTTCGCGTAGAGTGTTTTCGAGATTTTAAATTTTTGCACTTCGCGTTCGCGAGGCAGTGGTCGCGAGCGCGGTGAAGGATTTTCCAGGTCTGGGCAGAAAGTTTATAAACATTTCATCCGCGATTTTTAGCCATTTTCCCCCATGGTTGATCATTTTGAGAGCTTCTTGGTGGAGATTAAAGAGGGATTCAAGGGGAATCGATTGGAGGTAAGATTTTTGAACTTAAAACTCGTTTTATTGTGAAATCCACCTAGAAATTCATGAAAATTAAGCCAAAAGTGGAAGAACTAGGGCTTGAGTTTTGGGATTTTTAAATTGGAAATTGAAAGGCCATTTGAGGTCGGATTTGGGAGTTCTTGGTATGTATAGACTCGTGGCGTAGATGNTTCAGGTCATTCGGACGTCGTTTGGTTGGGTTTTGATCAAATGCGTATTTCAGAAGTTTTGAAGAAACTTAGGCTTGAATCCGATGTGATTTAATGGTTTTAGCATTGTTTGATGTATTTCGATGATTGGAACAAGTTTGAATAATGGTTTAGGATGTGTTGGTGCTTTTGGTTGAGGTCCTGGGAGCCTCGGGGTGGTTTCGGATGGTCAAGCGGACCATTTTTGGACTTAAAGAATTGCAGGTTCAGCTATTTGTGTTGCAGAAGAAAATTGCTCATCGCGTTCGCATGGGTGAGTCGCGAACGCGTAGAGGGAATTTGAGGGCATGGAAATTTGGTCTTCGCATTCGCGTGGCATTGGGTCGCTTCGCGTAGTTCTGAAAGGCGAAGCATCGCGATCGCGATTGGGCTTCCGCGATCGCGTAGAAGGAAGTTAAGGCCCTGAGAAATTGTTCAATGCATTCGCGGCCAGGTGGACGAGTTCGCGTAGTTGGAAGTCCTGAAGGTACGCGTTCGCGGGTTGGGCATCGCGTTCCCGTAGGGTTAATTTTTGGTCAATGTTTTCTGTTCATCGCGAACGCAGGGGAGTTGACCGCATTCGCGTAGAGTAAAATGCACCTGGGCAGAAGGGTTTTTATATTATTTCATCCGCGAAGCTTGGCCCATTTTCCTCCATTGTTGAGCACCTTGAGAGCTTTTTGGTAGAAATTGAAGAGGGTCTCGACGGGAATTGATTGGAGGTGAGTCCTATGGCCTAGAAACATCATTTTATTGAAGAATCAACATGTAAAATTCATGGAAATTTGAGTAAAATTGGAAGAACTAGGGCTTGACTTTTGAAATGAAAATTTGGGATTTGAGGGGGCATTTGAGCTCCGATTTTGGTAAATTTGATATGTATGGACTCGTGGCGAGACGAGGAATCCGGTGATGTGAATTTTGTAATTTTTCGAGAAGTGGGCCCGGGGCTCGGGTTTTGCTAGTTTCGAGATTTTTGCTATTTTTCGATTGTTTTCGATTGGGTATTGTTCCCTTAGCATATTATGATGTATTCGCTCTGATTTTGGTTAGATTCGACGCGCGTGGAGGCCGATTTGAGGGGCAAAGGCGTCGCTAGCTAGAGATTTCACCGGTTCGAGGTGAGTAATGATTGTAAATGATATCCTGAGGGTTTGAAACCCCGGATTTGCACCCATAGTGCTATATTGAGGTGACTTGCACGCCGGATAGAGAGCGTGGGGTAGAGCACCGTTGGGGATTGTGACTTGGTCCGTCCCGGTTGTTGATTTTACCGCGTAATTGACTGAAACTTATTTGATATTTTCATGATTTGGGCTGATTGCCGTATTTGGGCTTCGTGCCAATTATTTGAATCCTTCAGGGATTGTTATCACTGTTTTCGCATTACTTTGCATATTATTTGATCTCGGTCCAAGGTTTTAATACTGTTTTGCAAACTCAGCCATTTTTCTAAGATTTGAAAACTTAAACAATATTTTATTGACGTTTTGAGCTGAGAACTACCATGTTGAATTGCCCAAGTGGCTTATGTGCATTTCTGGACTGAGCATGGATCGGGCTGCGCGCCGCAGCAATGTTACATGTGTATTTCTGGACTATGGATGGCTCGGGCTGCACGTCGCAGCAGTGTTATATTGATTTTGAGGCCGAGGGCTTGGTTGATGCCACGAGATGGCTTGATATTGCGCTTGGGCTGTAGGAGCCCCTTCGGAGTCTGTACACACCCCCAGTGAGCGCCGTCGAGGTTAAATGGATCGGGCTGCACGTCGCAGTGGGTACCGGAGTATACCGTCATATGCATTGCATTGCACTCATGCATTTGTTCTTATTTGTATTATCTGTCATGACATTCCAGCACTCGCATTTCATTGGCATCCATGCTACTTCTTGCACTGTTCACCTGATACCCTGGTGTTATTTGTTAATGGAGTGCTGTGCCCGAGGGACTGACTGTTGTGCTGACTTGCACTAGCTGTTTCGCATTCATTTGCTTAACTGTTGGAAAGAGAAAAAAAAAGAAAATGTTTTCAAAATAGGTTTTAAACTGAGTCCAGATATTTCTAAAGATTTCACAGTTTCACTGTTTTCTCAAAGGGTTACACTGTCCTATATAGCATGATGGATTGCTTTACGTGATTTCTTGCTGCTCAATTATTATTTACTTTTATTACTCACTGAGTTGGAGTACTCACTTTACTCCCTGCACCTCGCGTGCAGATGCAGGTATTGGTTTACCCGGTAGCGGGTTTGAGCTGGTTGAGGATTTTGCTATCGTAGCTGAGCAAGCTGACCGCCAGCGTTCGCGGCACCGGATTCCTTCTTTTGATTCTAAATTTTAAATCCATGTATTACAGGCCTTGTAGTTGAATTAAAAATCCTTCTAGATGCTCGTGACTTGTGACACCCCGATCGGGCTGTGTCGGGACGGTTTCCTATTTTTATCACTTTTCTTCCGCACATATGATAATTTTATTAATGTTTTAGACTTATTCATGCTAAGTAAGTATTAAAGAGGTATTGATGTTCTGTTAGCTGGCCTTGTCTTCACGAGAGGCGCCATCACGATCAGGTTTGGGAATGGGGTCGTGACAAGTTGGTATCAGAGCCTAGGTTACTAGGTCTCACGAGTCATGAGCAGGTTTAGTAAAGTCTCGTGGATCGGTACGGAGACGTCTGTATTTATCCTCGAGAGGCTGTAGAACCTTTAGGAAAACTTCACTTTCTTGGAATTCTTATCGTGCGTACTTGATTCAGCTTAAGATATAACTCTTGAAATTCCTTCCACACGTCTGTATGCGCACGTGAGCGCTCAGCGTCAGATGTGCCTGATGGCTTGTGATTCCCCGATCAAGGGGCGATATGTAATCTCCGTGAGTTTGATGTTGGGCCAGTCTGGAGGACTTGAGGCCGGATCTTTGCCATGGCTTGAGCACCGAGGTGCTGATTGTGTGAGCAAGTGTTTTGAACTTATATGTTCGGTATTGTCCCTATTAGCCGGAATGGAGGTTGTATATCTATGTGATGAGTATGCTGATGAGTATGCTAGTACTGCGAGATGTATCTATATGACTTGGTAGTGACGAAGAAGTCTGCTGGATAATAGATGAACTATTAAGTGTTCGATTCCTATTGTGACTTGATGTGTAGCCCCGAGTTATGGGCACGTGAAGAATATTTTCGTGCCTCCAAGTTGAGAAGTGAAGTGCATTTCATGTGGTGGTATGAGTTCGGATCCAGGAAGATTAAAATGACTATGTAAGGTGTACGACGGTGGAAGGCATGCAGAAATGCTAAATTGAGGCAAAGCAGGTAGGTTATCTCCTACGTAGTGTCCTTCAGTGGTATGATCCTTATGCGTATGTTAGAAGATCTCATGTGTAATGGAAGGGTACGTGTTGAAATTTGAGAATTCGGGTAGCTTAGAGAGTAGACTCAACTGATGTGGGAATGAATGCGAGGTTTGCAGAGGATTACAGTACTAGATGATCTGTGTTTTCACAAACTAGTGGATGATTTGAGTTTAATCTCACTATGATATTGTGGCATCATTAGAGTAAAAGTATTATGGGTTATTGAGTGTGTCCTGATATATGGCTTCGAGCCAACTTGAGGAGGCCGCTGTGGATTAGCGGATTGCACGGTTATGTGCTATGTTGGTTCCGGTCTGAGGCATGTTGGCGGATCAGTTCTGGTTGCAGAAATTGAGCCGAGGATGGCACGAGTGAAGCAAAATTTTAACAAAGGTTATACGGTGCTTCGTAGATGTGTGAAAGTAATAGGATGTCTAGAGTTGTTGTTGGTATAGAATGCTCGGTGCATAGAGCAGGAAATTGCTTGGTTGTATTGGGATGAGGATCTCATTTTGCGGTATCGGAGTGCCAATAAGGCACGAGTGGTTCTGTTCGTTAAGTCAGGTAATTTGCAGTTTGAATAAGAGTGAATGACTCTCGAGAATGGTTTTATTGTGATCAAGATTCTACATGTAATAATCAGGTGTCTTAAGGTTGTGTATGTGGTCAGAGAATGTGTTTTCATTGGAAAAGGTCAAGACTTGTAGTATTTTTATGTTGAATATGGGATCCTATGTATCAGTATCTGGAAAGTAATGGTAACGAATTCAGATTCGCGGGAAGTCCTTCAAGTAAAGTATTCTGGAATGTGGTATTTCTGGGAACATTTGAGAGAGTATTCAGTGGCTTTTGGGTCTTAGACAGTGTGGTCTTGTGCTTGGGTCTCGTGTAGTGAGCCTGGGTTGAGGAACTGTGGTGCTACAGTAAGAGGGAATATCAAGTTGATGATGAATCAGAAGGGAAATTAGATAGATGGAATAGCTTGATAGTGGACCAAATCGGTATGGTAAGGATATGATTAATTCTTCGTATGTATTCGAGACAATGAGCCCTTACAGGTATTGTGCAGCAAAGTTCTTCAGTTCTGACAGCTTGCTTAGCTCGGTTGGGATAGAAGGATTCAGTCCTGGCAGTTTAGCTCGTGAAGATGGAATTGGGAGAGAGTTCTTGTTGGGTTTTACCGTGGTTTGGAGATGTATATATCTTTCTATGGGCATGCGAAGCATGGGATGTGTAATGATTTTCTTCCAAATGGGATCAGTGGGAGTTCTTGATTAGATGAGTTACAGTTCAGTTCTGAAAGAAGTTCATAAAATTCTTAGGCAACGGGTAGCCTCAGGTAGTCTAGGAAATGGTACTGCTAATTGGAAGTGATTTGACGAGAGTATATGTCTCGGAAGAAGGGTAATGTGATTAGACTGATGATACTTCGGTAGTATTGCGGCACTTTCTTGCCAGATCGACTGCTGATATCTGAGTTTGTGTGATGGCACAAGGGAATTTTAGAATATCTTTCGTGGAATGATTGGGTACTCGAGGTGTAATATGTATTCATACTGCGGAATTTGGGATCAGGTACAGTGATTCGTGTGCTATATGGAGTTGGAGACTGGGAGTTCTCAGGTGCAGACTATATAGTGGTTGTGGATCGTGTGTATTGGTACCGTTAGCGGCTATTGGGATTTGGAGGCCCGAGTGGATCTTTCTTTGCTTGGTATATTAGATTTTTGATATGATATTGGGGTGTAGACCGGTTGTCTCAGTGTTGGGTTATTCTAGACTATTGTGCTATGGGCTATGTTGGAAAATGCCACAGGTTGCGTGGCGAGGTGCATCGGATTATGTTCTAGCAGAGTGGTTTGTATTCC
>NW_017672235.1:133135-167996 GCF_001879085.1 Nicotiana attenuata | reverse complement strand
CATTCAGCTGTTCGCGATCGCGTATGAGGTTTTTGGAGTCCAGGTAAGTTCTTCTTCGCGTTCGCAGGGGAATTCTCGCGTTCGCATAGCACATTTTTGGGAGCTTGGGAATTTGCTCTTCGCGATCGCGTGCATGAGGCCGCGATCGCATAGAAGAAAAAAATAGAGCTGGGCAGAATATTTTAAAAGCTCATTTCCGCGATTTTGGGTCATTTTTCCCCCATGGTTGATCATTTTGAGAGCTTCTTGGTGGAGATTAAAGAGGGATTCAAGGGGAATCGATTGGAGGTAAGATTTTTGAACTTAAAACTCGTTTTTATTGTGAAATCCACCTAGAAATTCATGAAATTAAGCCAAAAGTGGAAGAACTAGGGCTTGAGTTTTGGGATTTTTAAATTGGAATTTGAAGGGCCATTTGAGGTCGGATTTGGGAGTTCTTGGTATGTATGAACTCGTGGCGAGATGAGGAATCCATTGATGTGAATTTTGTAATTTTTCGAGAAGTGGGCCCGGGGCTCGGGTTTTGCTAGTTTCGAGATTTTTGCTATTTTTCGATTGTTTTCGATTGGGTATTGTTCCCTTAGCATATTGTGATGTATTCGCTCTGATTTTGGATATATTCGACGCGCGTGGAGGCCGATTTGAGGGGCAAAGGCGTCGCGAGCTAGAGATTTCACCAGTTCGAGGTGAGTAATGATTGTAAATGATATTCTGAGGGTTTGAAACCCCGAATTTGCACATCATAGTGCTGTATTGAGGTGACTTGCACGCCGGATAGTGGGCGTGAGGTAGAGAACCGTTGGGGATGGTGACTAGGTCCGTCCCGATTGATGAAATTACTACGTATTTGACTGAAACTACTTGTTATCATCATAATTTGGACTGATTGCCTTGTTTGGGTTTCGTGCCAACTATGTGAATCCTTCAGGGATTGTTATCACTGTTTTCGCATTACTTTGCATATTATTTGATCTCGGTCCAAGGTTTTAATACTGTTTTGCAAACTCAGCCATCTTTCTAAGATTTGAAAACTTAAACAATATTTTATTGACGTTTTGAGCTGAGAACTACCATGTTGTATTGCCCGAGTGGCTTATGTGCATTTCTGGACTGAGCATGGATCGGGCTGCGCGCCGCAGCAGTGTTACATGTGTATTTGTGGACTATGGATGGCTCGGGCTGCACGCCGCAGCGGTGTTATATTGATTTTGACGCCGAGGGCCTGGTTGATGCCACGAGATGGCTTGATATTGCGCTTGGGCTGTAGGAGCCCCTCCGGAGTCTGTACACACCCCCAGTGAGCGTCGTCGACGTTAAATGGATCGGGCTGCACGCCACAGTGGGTACCGGAGTGTACCGTCATATGCATTGCATTGCACTCATGCATTTGTTCCTATTTGTATTATCTGTCATGGCATTCCAGCACTCGCATTTCATTGGCATCCATGCTACTTCTTGCACTGTTTACCTGATACCCTGGTGTTATTTGTTAATGGAGTGCTGTGCCTGAGGGGCTGACTTTTGTGTTGACTTGCACTATCTGTTTCGCATTCATTTGCTTAACTGTTGGTAAAAGATATATTCAAAAGAGGTTTTTAGCTGAGCCTTGATATTTCTAAAGATTTAACGGTTTCACTGTTTTCTCAAAGGGTTACATTGTTCTATATAGCATGATGGCTTGCTTATGTGGTTTCTTGCTGCTCAGTTATTATTTACCTTTATTACTCACTGAGTTGGAGTACTCACTTTACTCCATGCACCTCGCGTGCAGATGCAGGTATTGGTTTACCCGGTATCGGGTTTGAGCTGGTTGAGGATTTTGCTATTGTAGCTGAGCAAGGTGACCGCCAGCGTTCGCGGCACCGGATTTCTTCTTTTTGATTCTAAATTTTAATCCATGTATTACAGGCCTTGTAGTTGCATTAAAAATCCTTCTAGATGCTCGTGACTTGTGACACCCCGGTCGGGCTGTGTTGGGATGGTTCCCTGTTTTTATCACTTTTCTTCCGCACTTATGGGAATTTTATTAATGGTTTAGACTTATTCATGCTAAGTAATTATTAAAGAGTTATTGGTGTTGTGTTGGCTGGCCTTGTCTTCACGGGAGGCGCCATCACGACCGGGTTTGGAAATTGGGTCGTGACAAGTTGGTATCAGAGCCTAGGTTACTAGGTCTCACGAGTCATGAGCAGGTTTAGTAGAGTCTCGCAGATCGGTACGGAGACGTCTGTATTTATCCTCGAGAGGCTGTAGAACCTTTAGGAAAACTTCATTTCCTTGGAATTCTTATCGTGCGTACTTGATTCAGCTTGAGATATAACTCTTGAAATTCCTTCCACACGTCTGTATGCGCACGTGAGCGCTCAGCGTCAGAAGTGCCTTGATGGCTTGTGATTCCCCGATCAAGGGGCGAGATGTAATCTCCGTGAGTTTGATGTTGGGCCAGTCTGGAGGACTTGAGGCTGGATCTTTGCCATGGCTTGAGCACCGAGGTGCTCATTGTGTGGGCAAGTGTTTTGAACTTATATGCTCGATATTGTCCCTATTAGCCGGAATGGAGGTTGGATATCCATAGGATGAGTATGTTAGTACTGCGAGATGTATCTATATGACTTGGTAGTGATGAAGAAGTCTGCCGGATAATAGATGAACTGTTAAGTGTTCGATTCCTATTATGATTCGATGTGTAGCCCGAATATGGGCGCGTGAAGAATATTCTCGTGTCTCCTAGTTGGGGAGGGTAGTGCATTACATGTGGCGGTATGAGTTCAGACTCAGGAAGACTAATGGTTGTGTAACGTATATGATGGTGGAAGGTATACTGAAGTACTACATTGAGGCGAAGCAGGTGGGTTATCTCCTGCGGAGTGTTCTTAAGTGGTATGATCCTTATGTGTATGTTAGAAGATCTCGTGTGTAATTGAAGGGTACGTGTTGAAATTCGACAATTCGGGTCGCTTAAGAGAGTGTGCTCAACTGATGTAGAGATGGATACGAGAAGTGTAGAGGATTACGGTACTAGATGATCTGTGTTTTCACAAACTTGTAAATGATTTGAGTTTAATATCACTATGGTATTGTGGCATCATTAGAGTAGAAGCATTTTGGGTTATTGAGTGTGTCCTGGTATATAACTTCGAGCCAAGTTGGGGAGGTTGCTGTGGATTAGCTGATTGCACGGTTATGTGCTATGTTGGTTCCGTTTCGAGGTATGCTGGCGGATCAGTTCTGGTTGCAGAAATTGAGCCGAGGATGGCACGAGTGAAGCAAAATTTTGACAAAGGTTATATGGTGCTTCGTAGAGGTGTGAAAGTAATAGGATGTCTTAAGTTGTTGTTGGTAAAGAGTGCTCGGTGCATGGAGCAAGAAGATGTTTGTTTGGGATGAGGTCATACCCTGCAATGTTAGAGTGCTAATGAGGCACGGGTGGTTATGTTCGTTTGATCAGGTGAATTGCAGTTTGAATAAGAAGTAAATGACTCTCGAGAATGGTTTTATTGTGTTCAAGATTCTACATGTAACAATCAAGTGTCTTAAGGTTGTGTATGTGGTTAGAGACTATGTTGTCATTGGAAAAGGTCAAGACTTGTGGTATTTCTATGTTAATTATGGGATCCTATGTATCAGTATCTGGAAAGTAAAGGTAACGAATTCAGAATTCACAGGAAGTTCTTCCGAGAAAAGTATTCTGGAATGTGGTGTATCTGGGAATATTTGAGAGAGTATTCAGTGGCTCATGGGTCTTAGACATGTGTGGTCTTATGCTTGAGTCTCGTGTGGTAAGCCTGGGTTGAGGCATTGTGGTGCTACAGCAAGAGGGAATATCAAGTGGATGATGAATCAGAAGGGAAATTAGATAGATGGAATAGCTTGATAGTAGACCGAATCGGTATGGTAAGGATATGATTAATTTCTTTGTATGTGTTCGAGGTAATGAGCCCTTACAGGTATTTTGCAGCAAAGCTCTTGAGTTCTGACAGCTTGCTTAGCTTGGTCGAGTTAGAAGGATTTCCTGGCAGTTTAATTTATGAAAACGGAATTGAGAGAGTTCTTGTTGATTTCTACCGTGGTTGAAGAAGTGCATTTTCTATGAATATGAGAGACATGGAATGTGTAATGATTTTCTTCCAGATGGGATCAATGGGAGTTCTTGACTAGTTGAGTGAGTAGATGTCTGTGGCTCGGAAGGGAGATAAAGGTTTTCTTGCTATCCTTGGATGTCGTGGTATATGTGAGCACGTGATTTTTGCCCTAAGCAATAAATTCCCAAATTTCAAACAAAAAAAAACAATTTCTTTAGTATTTTATAATTTTTTGTGAATTTTGTGGCATTTTTGGTAATTGTTGCATTTTTATTTGTGCACTTTAATTCATATGAAAATACAAAAATATGCATTTTTGCATTTAGGATTTAATTTCACATTTTTAGATTAGTAATTAAGTTGTTTTAGAATAAAAGACAAAGAAAATAACAAAAGTGGTCCTTTTTGCAGTTTAGTATCTTAGTTGGCATTTAAATTAGGAATTAGTGTATGGAAACTAGGAAATCTAATTTTAATTTGGGTTTAAGCTTTAGTTTAGCATTTTAAACAAATCAGAAAATATAAAAATACAAATTGAAATACAAAGAATTAATTANCGGATTTGCACCCATAGTGCTATATTGAGGTGACTTGCATGCCGGATAGAGAGCGTGGGGTAGAGCACCGTTGGGGATTGTGACATGGTCCGTCCCGATTGATGAAATCACTACGTATTTGACCGAAACTACTTGTTATCATCATAATTTGGACTGATTGCCATGTTTGGGTTTCATGCCAAATATGTGAATCCTTCAGGGATTGTTATCACTTTTTTCGCATTACTTTGCATGTTATTTGATCTCGGTCCAAGGTTTTAATATTGTTTTGCAAACTCAGCCATCTTTCTAAGATTTGAAAACTTAAATAATATTTTATTGACGTTTTGAGTTGAGAACTACCATGTTTCATTGCCCAAGTGGCTTATGTGCATTTCTGGACTGAGCATGGATCGGGCCGCGTGCCGCAGCAGTGTTACATGTGTATTTCTGGACTATGGATGGCTCGGGCTGCACGCTGCAGCAGTGTTATATTGATTTTGAGGCCGAGGGCCTGGTTGATGCCACGAGATGGCTTGATATTGCGCTTGGGCTATAGGAGCCTATCCGGAGTCTGTACACACCCCCAGTGAGCATCGTCGACGTTAAATATATGGATGGCTCGGGCTGCACGCCGCAGTGGGTACCGGAGTGTACCGTCATATGCATTGCATTGCATTCATGCATTTGTTCCTATTTGTATTATCTGTCATGACATTCCAGCACTCGCATTTCATTGGCATCCATGCTACTTCTTGCACTATTTACCTGATACCCTGGTGTTATTTGTTAATGGAGTGCTGTGTCCGAGGGGCTGACTTTTGTGCTGACTTGCACTATCCGTTTCGCATTCATTTGCTTAACTGTTGGTAAAAGATATTTTCAAAAGTGGTTTTAAACTGAGCCCAGATATTTCTAAAGATTTCACTGTTTTCTCAAAGGGTTACACTGTTCTATATAGCATGATGGCTTGCTTACGTGGTTTCTTGCTGCTCAGTTATTATTTACCTTTATTACTCACTGAGTTGGAGTACTCACTTTACTCCCTGCACCTCGCGTGCAGATGCAGGTATTGGTTTACCCGGTATCGGGTTTGAGCTGGTTGAGGATTTTGCTATCGTAGCTGAGCAAGGTGACCGCCAGCGTTCGCGGCACCAGATTTCTTCTTTTTGATTCTAAATTTTAATCCATGTATTAGAGGCCTTGTAGTTGTATTAAAAATCCTTCTAGATGCTCGTGACTTGTGGCACCCCGGTCGGGCTGTGTTGGGATGGTTCCCTGTTTTTATCACTTTTCTTCCGCACTTATGGGAAATGGTTTAGACTTAATCATGCTAAGTAATTATTAAAGAGTTATTGGTGTTCTGTTGGCTGGCCTTGTCTTCATGAGAGGCGCCATCACGACCGGGTTCGGAAATTGGGTCGTGACAAGTTGGTATCAGAGCCTAGGTTACTAGGTCTCACGAGTCATGAGCAGGTTTAGTAGGGTCTCGCGGATCGGTACGGAGACGTCTGTATTTATCCTCGAGAGGCTGCAGAACCTTTAGGAAAACTTCACTTCCTTGGAATTCTTATCGTGCGTACTTGATTCAGCTTGAGATATAACTCTTGAAATTCCTTCCACACGTCTGTATGCGCACGTGAGTGCTCAGCGTCAGATGTGCCTTGATGGCTTGTGATTCCCCGATCAAGGGGCGAGATGTAATCTTTGTGAGTTTGATGTTGGGCCAGTCTGGAGGACTTTAGGCCGGATCTTTGCCATGGCTTGAGCACCGAGGTGCTGATTGTGTGAGCAAGTATTTTGAACTTATATGCTCGGTATTGTCCCTATTAGCCGAAATGACCGTTGGATATCCATGGGATGAGTATGTTAGTACTGCGAGATGTATCTATATGACTTGGTAGTGACGAAGAAGTCTGCTGGATAATAGATGAACTGCTAAGTGTTCGATTCCTATTGTGATTCGATGTGTAGCCTGAATATGGGTGCGTGAAGAATATTCTCGTGTCTCCTAGTTGGGGAGGGTAGTGCATTACATGTGGCGGTATGAGTTCAGACTCAGGAAGACTAATGACTGTGTAACGTATCTGATGGTGGAAGGTATACTGAAGTACTACATTGAGGCGAAGCAGGTGGGTTATCTCCTGCGGAGTGTTCTTCAGTGGTATGATCCTTATGTGTATGTTAGAAGATCTCGTGTGTAATTGAAGGGTACGTGTTGAAATTCGACAATTCGGGTCGCTTAAGAGAGCGGACTCAACTGATGTAGAGATGGATGCGAGAAGTGTAGAGGATTACGGTACTAGATGATCTGTGTTTTCACAAACTTGTAAATGATTTGAGTTTAATATCACTATGGTATTGTGGCATCATTAGAGTAGAAGCATTTTGGGTTATTGAGTGTGTCCTGGTATATAACTTCGAGCCAAGTTGGGGAGGTTGCTGTTGATTAGCTGATTGCACGGTCATGTGCTATGTTGGTTCCGTTTCGAGGTATGCTGGCGGATCAGTCCTGGTTACAGAAATTGAGCCGAGGATGGCACGAGTGAAGCAAAATTTTGACAAGGGTTATATGGTGCTTCGTAGATGTGAGAAAATACTAGGAAGTCTTAAGCTGTTGTTGATAAAGAATGCTCAGTGTATAGAGAAGGAAGATGGTTGTTTGTATTGGGATGAGATCATATTTTGCGGTGTCAGAGCGCTAATAAGGCACGAGTGGTTGTGTTCGTTAAGTCAGGTAATTTGCAGTTTGAATAAGAGTGAATGACTCTCGAGAATGGTTTTAATGTGTTCAAGATTCTTGTAACAATCAGGTGTCTTAAGGTTGTGTATGTGGGTAGAGAATGTGTTTTCATTGGAAAAGGTCAAGACTTGTAGTATTTTTATGTTGATTATGGGATCCTATGTATCGGTATCTGGAAAGTAATGGTAACGAATTCAGATTCGCGGGAAGTCCTTCAAGTAAAGTATTCTGGAATGTGGTATTTCTGGGAATATTTGAGAGAGTATTCAGTGGCTTATGGGTCTTAGACAGTGTGGTCTTGTGCTTGGGTCTCGTGTAGTGAGCCTGGGTTGAGGAACTGTAGTGCTACAGCAAGAGAAAATATCAAGTTGATGATGAATCAGAAGGGAAATTAGATAGATGGAATAGCTTGATAGTGGACCAAATCGGTATGGTAAGGATATGATTAATTCTTCGTATGTGTTCGAGGTAATGAGCCCTTACAGGTATTGTGCAGCAAAGTTCTTGAGTTCTGACAGCTTGCTTAGCTCGGTTGGGATAGAAGGATTCAGTCCTGGCAGTTTATCTCGTGAAGATGAAATTGGGAGAGAGTTCTTGTTGGGTTTTACCGTGGTTTGGAGATGTATATATCTTTCTATGGGCATGCGAAGCATGAGATGTGTAATGATTTTCTTCCAAATGGGATCAGCGGGAGTTCTTGATTAGATGAGTTACAGTTCAGTTCTGAAAGAAGTTCATAAAATTCTTAGGCAACGGGTAGCCTCAGGTAGTCTAGGAAATGGTACTGCTAATTGGAAGTGATTTGACGAGAGTATATGTCTCGGAAGAAGGGTAATGTGATTGGACTGATGATACTTCGGTAGTATTGCGGCACTTTCTTGCCAGATCGACTGTTGATATCTGAGTCTGTTTGATGGCACAGGGGAATTTTAGAATATCTTTCGTGGAATGATTGGGTACTCGAGGTGTAATATGTATTCATACTGCAGAATTTGGGATCAGGTACAGTGATTCGTGTGCTATATGGAGTTGGAGACTGGGAGTTCTCAGGTACAGACTATGTAGTGGTTGTGGATCGTGTGTATTGGTACCGTTAGCGGCTATTGGGATTTGGAGGCCCGAGTGGATCTTTCTTTGCTTGGTATATTAGATTTTTGATATGATATTGGGGTGTAGACCGGTTGTCTCAGTGTTGGGTTATTCTAGACTATTGTGCTATGGGCTATGTTGGAAAATGCCACAGGTTGCATGGTGAGGTGCATCGGATTATGTTCTAGCAGAGTGGTTTGTATTCTGAAGACCAGCGGATGGCTGGGAAGGATTGTTTTTCTTAATTGGGCCTTCGTGGCGGATGTCAGTGCAGAGGTTTCTACCATTGATTCAGTTCCGGTATTGAGGGACTTTTTCGGATGCGTTTCTTGTGGCCGGGTATGTCGCCGGGCGAGATTGTGGATTTCGGTATTTATTTGATGCCGGACATCGTATCGTACGGCCCCGGCATGAGTTATAGTAGTGGAAGGAGCAGCTTCAGGCTTCTTGGTATTGAGTTCGTTGGCAGGCCGATGTGGCTACGTATTTAGCTTGAGTTAGTTTGGATGGCCCCGAGTTGTATTGTTGAGGGGTAGGTTGATTCGAACGTTATTGAACTTGTTAGTGATCTGGGGAGATCTATGAGTTGTTTTTCGGTGTTGTGAGATGTTATGATTTGTTGGATATGGCACATGTGGTGCGGTTCTATTGAGGATTTATAGAGAAAGTCGAGCGGGAAGAGTGATTGAGTGTTGCTCGGTAAATGGAGTATTGGTTATGACCTTTCGGGGTAGATTCAAGTATTCTATTTCTATGATGTGGGACGGGGTCTCAGCCTTGTGTTGTAATGGTACTGATGAGCTTGAGGTACAGCTCTTTCATTGGAGTCATTAATGAGTACGAACAAATTTGATTTTAGCTTGTTGGAAGGATAATATCGAGGTTCGGCTCGGAAATATGCTGTGGTATTAGTCAAAAGGGAAGTGGCCTCATGAATGGTTGATCTGAGAAATGGTTATGGTTTGCTGCGTGTTGCATTTATCGTTTGCAGTATATGAAAGTGTTGGAATGAGACTTTAGCTAAATAAGAGATTTTCTATCGGTATTTGGTTGTTGCGGGTAACTACTGTGAATGGAAGTTATCGTTTCGAGTGCTTGGATTATGTGGTATATCATATGATTTCACCTGAGGTTGCAAGTATGGGTTATTACAGCTGGTTCGAGACTATTCAAAGTATAGGTGTGAGGTTGTGATCGTATTGATGGTTTCAGAAGTGAAAGGGTAGTTCTATGATTTATGGTCTAGACTGGATTGGGTAATTTCAGCTATGTTGTGTTGTCGGACCTATATGAGACAGGGTGACGTGAGATTACCCCGGGTATATGCTTGGTAAGGTTATTCAGCTATTGGTTGGCATCTAGGACAACTCTGGGTACGCTCGAGGACGAGCATTGATTTAAGTTGGGGAGGATGTGACGACCCGACCCGTCGTCTCATGAGTTACCGCCCTGTTTCCCCTATTTTATGCTTCTTCATGTTTCATTATCAGTATTTGGTGTGTTATAGTTGATTCGGATTGGTTTTGGTAGAAATGAGGCACTTAGTCTCTTTAAGGAAGGCTTAAGTAGGAAAAGTCAACCGGACGTTGACTTATGAGTTATAGGGCTCGGATGTGATTTCCGGTGATTCGGTTAGCTTCAGGGGATGATTTGTGACTTAGGAGTGTGATCGGAATTTATTTTGGAGGTCCGGTGTAGAATTAGGCTTGAATTGCTATTTTGGCGAATTCCGGTTGATGGGTGAGATTTTGATCCGAGGGTCGGAATGGAATTCCGAGAGTTGTTGTAGCTTCGTTATGTGATTTGTGATGTGTGTGCAAAATTTCAGGTCATTCGGACGTCGTTTGGTTGGGTTTTTGATCGAATGCGTGTTTCGGAAGTTTTAGAAGAACTTAGGCTTGAATCCGATGTAATTTGATGGTTTCGGTGTTGTTTGACGTGTTTTGATGATTGGAACAAGTTTGAATGATGTTATAGGATGTATTGGTGCTGTTGGTTGAGGTCCCGGGGGCCTCGGGTGAGTTTCGGGTGGTCAATCGGACCCTTTTTCCATGTTCAGATGTTGCAGAAATTGACCATCAGCTGTTGCAGAAGAATTTGCCTTCGCGATCGCGTGAGGTCCCTCGCGATCGCGTAGAAGGAAATTTGGTTGGCCTGAGTTTGGCCTTCGCGTTCGCGGAGGGCCTTGACCCTGTGCTTCGCGTTCGCAGTGAGCGTGTCGCGTTCGCAAATAAGGATTTGGAGCCCAGTGAGTTTGTTCTACGCGTTCGCGTGTGAGGTAGCGCGTTCGCGTAAGTATGAGGCCTAAACTATCGCGTTCGGATGGATTGAGTCGCGTTCGCGTAGAGTGTTTTCGAGCTTTTAAATTTTTGCACTTCGCATTCGCGAGGTAGTGGTCGCGAACGCGGTGAAGGATTTTCCAGGTCTGGGCAGAAAGTTTATAAACATTTCATCCGCGATTTTTAGCCATTTTTCCCCCATGGTTGATCATTTTGAGAGCTTCTTGGTGGAGATTAAAGAGGGATTCAAGGGGAATCGATTGGAGGTAAGATTTTTAAACTTAAAACTCGTTTTTATTGTGAAATCCACCTAGAAATTCATGAAAATTAAGCCAAAAGTGGAAGAACTAGGGATTGAGTTTTGGAATTTTTAAATTGGAAATTGAAGGGCCATTTGAGGTCGGATTTGGGAGTTCTTGGTATGTATGAACTCGTGGCGATATGAGGAATCCATTGATGTGAATTTTGTAATTTTTCGAGAAGTGGGCCCGGGGCTCGGGTTTTGCTAGTTTCGAGATTTTTGCTATTTTTCGATTGTTTTCGATTGGGTATTGTTCCCTTAGCATATTGTGATGTATTCGCTCTGATTTTGGATAGATTCGACGCGCGTGGAGGCCGATTTGAGGGGCAAAGGCGTCGCGAGCTAGAGATTTCACCGGTTCGAGGTGAGTAATGATTGTAAAAGATATCCTGAGGGTTTGAAACCCCGGATTTGCACATCATAGTGCTGTATTGAGGTGACTTTCACACCGGATAGTGGGCGTGGGGTAGAGCACCGTTGGGGATGGTGACTAGGTCCGTCCCGATTGATGAAATTACTACGTATTTGACTGAAACTACTTGTTATCATCATAATTTGGACTGATTGCCTTGTTTGGGTTTCGTGCCAACTATGTGAATCCTTCAGGGATTGTTATCACTGTTTTCGCATTACTTTGCATATTATTTGATCTCGGTCCAAGGTTTTAATACTGTTTTGCAAACTCAGCCATTTTTCTAAGATTTGAAAACTTAAACAATATTTTATTGACGTTTTGAGCTGAGAACTACCATGTTGTATTGCCCAAGTGGCTTATGTGCATTTCTGGACTGAGCATGGATCGGGCTGCGCGTCGCAGCAGTGCTACATGTGTATTTCTGGACTATGGATGGCTCGGGCTGCACGCCGCAGCGGTGTTATATTGATTTTGAGGCCGAGGGCCTGGTTGATGCCACGAGATGGCTTGATATTGCGCTTGGGCTGTAGGAGCCCCTCCGGAGTCTGTACACACCCCCAGTGAGCGCCGTCGACGTTAAATAGATCGGGCTGCACGCCGCAGTGGGTACCGGAGTGTACCGTCATATGCATTGCATTGCACTCATGCATTTGTTCCTATTTGTATTATCTGTCATGACATTCCACCACTCGCATTTCATTGGCATCCATGCTACTTCTTGCACTGTTTACCTGATACCCTGGTGTTATTTGTTAATGGAGTGTTGTGCCCGAGGGGCTGACTTTTGTGCTGACTTGCACTATCTGTTTCGCATTCATTTGCTTAACTGTTGGTAAAAGATATTTTCAAAAGAGGTTTTTAACTGAGCCCCGATATTTCTAAAGATTTCACGGTTTCACTGTTTTCTCAAAGGGTTACACTGTTCTATATAGCATGATGGCTTGCTTACGTGGCTTCTTGCTGCTCAGTTATTATTTACCTTTATTACTCACTGAGTTGGAGTACTCACTTTACTCCCTGCACCTCGCGTGCAGATGCAGGTATTGGTTTACCCTGTATCAGGTTTGAGCTGGTTGAGGATTTTGCTATCGTAGCTGAGCAAGGTGACCGCCAGCGTTCGCGGCACCGGATTTCTTCTTTTTGATTCTAAATTTTAATCCATGTATTACAGGCCTTGTAGTTGCATTAAAAATCCTTCTAGATGCTCGTGACTTGTGACACCCCGGTCGGGCTGTGTTGGGATGGTTCCCTATTTTTATCACTTTTCTTCCGCACTTATGAAAATTTTATTAATGGTTTAGACTTATTCATGCTAAGTAATTATTAAAGAGTTATTGGTGTTCTGTTGGCTGGCCTTGTCTTCACGAGCGGCGCCATCACGACCGGGTTTGGAAATTGGGTCATGACATGTTCGGGCCCGATGGACCAGACTCGAGCTCGAAGACAGAATGCGATGCCCGGAGATAGGAGTACGAGGAATATCGAAGCGGAGTACGCTCGACCTCGAAATAGTACCGTTGCGGACCTGTAACAGAATGAGCTAGATTCCCGCCACGTCCCTAAGATCATGGCGCAAATCCCGGAATAGGATTGTACGACTCCGTATTAGGCGGTTGGACAGCTGTATCAAGAATATTCCTTACTGTAAAGAGAAATATACCTTATTTAGGGTTCCCCTATTATATAAAGGGGACTTCAATCATTTGTAAGATCATCTAATCATTTAGAAAAGAATATACTCTCTACTTTTTGCCTACTGTTCATCAGAATTGTCCTCTAGCTCTACTGCTCTTACTTTACCTTTCTCGCTTAATTGTTCTAAACCACCTCGAGGTCACTACTGCTGAGTTATATTGGTTTGATTCACTTACTTCTTTCATTTCTACTTCATATTTTTTGATTATTAATTGGTATTGAATCTAATCACGTATCTTTAAAACCACAAATCAAATTTAATTGTTACTCGTAATTTCGAGGTAAACAAGGCTATAATTATAATTATTAAAAATGATTAATTCATCTGTCAAAAACTCACAACTTAATGTACTTGTTATTTGGCGAATGGTATCTATGATTCTTTGACCACAAAATTCTTCAATTAAATTTCTAAAATTTGAGACGAAAAGTGATTAATTTGACCCTAACATTGAAGATAAACTTTATTGCTTTTTTTAAATTGGTTAGAACTATATATTGGACAAAATACTCCCTTTTTGTACTAACAACTTGTTTGGATGGTTGTTATAGATCGTTTCATAATGTATTGTATTGTATTGTATTGTATTGTATCGTCTTATTTTGATGTATATAATGTTTGGATAAATTGTATTATCTGTTGTCGTTTTATGATATATATCATGCATCAACAATATGAAAAATAAACTTGCAATATTATAAACAAAAAATAAGGTACGAGGTAGAATATTAATATATAAAAAGATAGGTAAATGATAAAATATAATTATTTAATAATAAAGAAGGGCAAGATGAGGAAAAAAGAAAAAGCTAACGACGCGACCACACCAAGTCGGTCGTTCCATAAAGTGGCACTTTTCGTTGTTACGTAACGATGGCAAATTTAACGATACGATACAATAAATTTAAGTAACAATCAAGACAAACATAATATTTAAAATAACAATACGATATAATATTACATGTAACAACCGTCCAAACAAGTTGTAATTATTAGGAAATACTAATACACTGAGTAACATTTGTCAAAATCCGAAGTACGTAGGTACCAAATTCTCCCATTGTAGTTGGCATGAATGGCGCAATCATGATTAGAAATTGTAGAAAAAATAGAGCTCGTGCTACTGCATTGAGTTGACAAGCCACATTCCGACAATAAAGCACTATTATAAAGTCAAATATTTTGCAATTTAAGTAGCCAATCAAGACCAAGAATATGTCAAGCTTTTTCCACACTGAAAATCCGTTAATTTAATATTGGTCTCCAGCCATAAAGTTTCAACTAATCAAGGGGCCGTTCGGCCATAAAAAAGATTTTGTTATAAAACAATAAATAAAGAAAAAGAGTATAGCAGAGAAAAGTAGAGAGAGAAAATTCTTATTGATATTGGATGAATTACAATGAAATAGAACCCTCTATTTATAGGAGAAAAGTGACTTAGTCACCAAGTAACAAACCATAGAATCTCTCTAGAATATAGACATTCACCTTAAATAGAATTCTATTTATAACACTCCCCCTTAAATGTTTATTCAACAGATAATGTGCCTCGTTAAAAGTTTAACTAAAATAAAACCCAGTGGAAAAAAATTCTAAAGAAGGAAAAAGAGTACACATATCTAACAATACGCCTTTTGGTTGCCTCGTTAAAAACCTTGCAAGGAAAATCCAGTGGGACAAAACCTTGTAAGGGAAAAAGAGTACAACGCGTATTAACTCCCCCTGATGAGAGCATCAATTCATATCTTTGAACCTTCGCATTCCAATCTTGTGCACCATCTTCAAAATATCCTCGGTAGAGATTTGATAAACAAATCAGCCATATTAACTTGAATGAATATATTGCACCTTGAAATCATCATTCTAGATAGATATATAATGTCTTCATATAATATTGTGGAATGGCTTTCAATATCTCCATAGAGGTATTCTCGCTATCACATTATCATGCTTATAGTTATAGCAAGATATATATGTGCACAAATTGCACTGAGGATGTCGTACTTCGAGATCAAGAATTTTATATGCTTCAAGCAATTTAAATCCTTCAGGGATTATCATATAAGTATAGTCATATAAGCCATTTAAATAGACTTTAGATGCATATCAAGTTTTCATGTCATGCCGACATATAAAATACATGAAAGTGGTTGCACACACCTATTGACTTTATACTTTCGAGTATTTGAACTACATGTCCAAAGCTACATGTCTTTCATATGAAACCAATTCTATTTGAATTGTTTCTCTAGACTTAAGATCCTCATATATATTTAACGATAATATCGATGTCGTCGACAAACATTTTATATCGGTTCCAACCTCCTTATTTTCATATAGACATAACATAGAAATCACTTCATTCATATATTCAGGTACCTGAATCTCTCCTGAGATTTTATGAAGTGTTATGTCATGTGATCTTCTAGAACACTTGCCTCCTTTATTATGATCATTTAGATCATTTGCTCATCTTCTTTATCAAGAAGTTTATTTGAAACCGATTTGTTTATACGCTTTAGGCGCACCATAGACTTTGTCCTTCTAGGACTTAATAGGAGCATTTGCAATGAGAATATAGTTACTTTCTTTGGGCCAGCAAATGCGTCTAGCATGCTTTGCAACATATTGCAAATAAATTATCCTTTTTTGAACTTCAAGTTCATATTATCTTATTCGAGAATCTAGATGTACAAATGATAATTCATTCCACGTAACTTTTTCTCAATTGTTTATCATGTCTCCCCCTCATGTTAGAAAAACTAACTTGTTACCTCAACTTTGAGAATCCACCTTTGTGCGTTATGGTGTTAATCAAAAAATACATCGCACATCAATAATAATAAGATGGAATTATTTGGTTCCTGACCCTGAACCACTTGTGAGGGGAGAAAATAATACACTTTGGTGTATAACGTATATCAAACTGATATAGATAATTTTGTTCTCGTAAGCAATTATTTAGCTATTAAGTAGAGGCACTTAATAAATCATTTTGGTAAACCAACTGTGATATAAACCAACTTATCAAGATGAACTTCTTGAATAGAAAATCTGGAAATTATGCTCGAAATTAAATTATTGAGCAAGTTACCTCGCAAAACACCATGTTGCGGGTTATTAATAATCGCACATGTAACCATCTCATAGATGCATCTTATGTGGTATACATGGCAGGTTAATGGGCCCATATTCACCTTTGATATTTCCAGCATTCATCGGATTCAATCCCAATTTTAGTTGGTATATTAATTAATGGGAACAGGCAACATAAGAGAATTCGTAAAGAACTTCTAGTTCTTTAATATTTACCCATGTGAATTCTCTTTTATTTTTGCACATCATACTTAAATTGATATGGGTAAACCAATTATGACAACTGAATAAATTATCAATATTGATAAACTTCAGATTACACCATGACGTGTGCAATTATCAATAAACTCCAAGTTTATTATGATATGGGTTTTTATATCAATAAACTTCTCTTTATTGTGGCATTCTTTTTTTGTATAGTACAAACTGGAGAATAAAGCGGGTAGCTTTTCACATACATATTACCCCGCTACAAGTTGTATTAATAGAAGATATTAAATCTTTCATTTATTTATAGTCTCAGTATGACCAACTGCTTTCGCGAATACTTTAGAAACTCAATAAGTTTCTTAAGACTTACTACAACACAACGTCTTATTGATAATCAATTTTCTTCAAAATAGTATAATTGGCTCTTCTAGAGCTCTCAATTAATTTTGTACTACCACATATTCATCAACATCCATATGGTGAATATCTCTTTTAAAGAGAAAGTTATACCATTATGGTTATGGTCAAAATTATATGCAAGATCTGTTTCTTACATTACCGTTGTCTTTTAATAATCACAATGCCAAAATATTTTGGCGTACAATAAGTGTGTGACCAATTACCATTTATGCCATAATAATGACATTATTTTCTTATTTTCTCTCAAACCTCCTTCTAGAGGTGAGTGTGGTATATACCACTAGCACACTCATATTCTTCCAAAAATGAATATATATTCATAAATCACATGTTGTCACATTCACATTATGAATGAACCATAATCATTGATATGTGCTTTACAAACATGTCAAATCGATGACAAACATTACTTTCACAGAGTGAAGGATTATTTTGAGAATCCTTATTATTCTCATTATCACAATGATGGCGATTATAATTTTGTCTATTGCCACGTCCACATTCATTGGTACCTTCACGGTAATAATTTTGTCTTCTTTCAGACTTATTACATATTGCTACCACATTCTCTTAAGGGAATGAGAATGAAGCAAGTTCAATGGAACGGGTTTCCACTTCTTGTGCCCACGATCATACATGACTTTGATCATGGCAAGACATAGAAATTTTACCACTTCGAGTGGTTATAATTTCTTACTAACTCCATTAGAGTTATAATCAAAATTTATTTTGTTTACTTGTATTTAAAATTAAATTATAGAATAAAAAAGAAAAATACGGTAAAATCATACCTTAAATCCAGAATTTAATCATGAAGGAAGTTCATGGAAAAAATTGATAATCATTATGCTCGATCCCAAAGCTTCTACTCAATTGGTTAGAGTCTCGTGCTGATAACGTGTTATAAAACAATAAATGAAGAACAAGAGTATTGCAGAGAAAAGTAGAGAGAGAGAGAGAGAGAGAGAGAGAGAGAGAGAGAATTCTTATTGATATTGGATGAATTACAATGAAAAAGAACCCTCTATTTATAGGGGAAAAGTGACTTAGCCACCAAGTAACAAACCATAGAATCTCTCTAGAATATAGACATTCACCTTAAATAGAATTCTATTTATAACAGATTTACTTTTTTCAAAATCAATATTTGGCCATAAAATTTTCAAGTTTCACTTGAACATGAATTTTGGAATTTTTCGAAAATTTGAAGAACTCCAAGTTTTTCAAAATTTTCACTTCAGATCACTCAAAAAAATTCAAAAACAACCCAAAATTGTATTCATGTCCAAACACAACTCTAATTTTCAAATACCATTTTCACTTGATTTTTTTTTTTTTACCTTTTTCCGGAATTTTACAATTCTCATGTCCAAACGCCCACTAAGACAAAAAAGCACCTTGGTGCACAAAATATTATGCGTTCATGGGTCTGGGAAAGGCCGCATCCCAATGGGGTATAATGTAGGCATCGTACCCTAATGCAAGCATCAATGACTGACTCCACGACTCGAATCTATGATCTATAGGTCATACAAAAATAACTTTACCGTTGCTCTAAGGCTTCCTTTAAGCTGATTAAGACCAACCATATCCAAATAGACCCTATAGATTTTTAGATGTCCAAACACAGTGATTAAAAATACTATTACTTCTAAAGCTGTCATACTTTGTCTCAATGCATTGCTACCTACTAAAATGACAATAAGCTTCAGTGTATCTGTACTATTGTCTTTTGGCTAAAGTTCATGTGCTCTATAGCTACCTTTATAGTCAGCACTAAGAAAAGATGGCGAGTTGATGATTGTATGGAATCTGAAAAAGGAGTAATGAGAAATAAGAAGAGATTCATAATATAAACTTTATACATTCATTTTTTCGGTTCTCAGTACTGAATTCATTATACTTTGAAATTAAAAGTTCAGAATTTAATAATTTTAATTTTTTTTATAATTTTCCAGCAAATAAGGCTGAATCTGCCTCTAGCATTAGCTAATCTTGTTTCATGTCAGCGAATGTGATCACATAAACTGTTTCATATCGGGATGTATACGCAAAAATAACATGAAAAGTTCCATTTATATGTCACTCTGAATCTATTAACTCTAAATTCTAAATCTTGTTTTTTTTATGATATTTGCGAGGAGCCATTGGATCGAAAGGGTGCATAAAACGGTAGTCCAGTGCACTAAGTTCCCGCTATGGTTCAGGGAAGGATCGGACCACAAAAATCTATTGTACGTCCCTTATCCTGCATTTCTACGATACGCTGGATTGAAAAGGTGCATCTTTAACATATAAAGACTCCTTTTATTAATCTTTGCATATTTGACTTGTTCCTTCAAGGGTTAGGTAGACTGACACAATCAAGAATCAATAACTTGTTTGATATACCTAGAAAGGAAAAGATCAAGAATCAAACAGATTTGTACAGAAATGCTTGTGCTGAAGCTGAAGTAATCTGAAAATGATCCCCAAATTTTCATCTTAATATCATTCTTATGATTTTAGCCTCTTTTTCCCTTCAAGAAACATTTCAAGATGGCTTGCCTTTATTATTTTTTAGATGACTTGATAGCGCACATAATTTTTTATACTTTCACTCTATAGATGTTCAGGAGAGGAAGTTGGTGCATCGGTAAAAGTTGCCACAGTGCGACAAGATTACAGGTTCAAGTAGCGGAAATAGTCTCCTGCAGAAATGAGAAGGGTAGATGAGACAATTATGCAGCTGCCACCAAGATACATTTATTAGCACTAGAAAACATTAATCCCTCTAGTTAAAGAATTTCAAGTACCAAAGGAATATTGACAAAAATGGTACTAAAAGTTGCAGACTCCAGAGACATATAGTTATTGCCATTAATTCTTTATTGTTTTAACAATCATTGCTATTTACATACTCATTCACAAACAAAGATGAATACTAGTAGTAATAAATAGAAACAATAATTTATGTTCTTGATCAACAGAAGGAACAACAAATAGACAACAAAAGCCTGAATTTAGAGCAAAAAGCCTACATTCTTTAAGCATTAAAACACATGAAAAAATAGTAACAAATTTTTTTGGCATGCTCTTCAAACAGACTTTCCTTCACTTAGATCTCTCAACAACAACAAGTGGAGATTACTACTGTTAGTCATAAATATTTCTGCACCATTTGTTTTTGCTCAAACCGGTTAACAGTTTGCACAATATCGGTTAGATGCTGAAACTTCAGTGCTAACCAAGAGAACGTGACACGGGCTGTGTTTGATCTTTCAGTGAGAGGACGCGGGCAGTCTTTCTAGTGTATCAGATATGTGCCTCATTGAAGGTCTCCTTTCCGGGCTGCTGTGAACGCACGCCATTGCAATCTTCAAAACTGCGATCATTTCCTCTTCTTTATCAGCATCTTGAGCTAAATACGGGTCCAATACATCTGAAAGTGGCTTCTTTTCTTCAATGCACCAGTGAATCCAGTTGACAAGATCCATTTCTGAGGAACCTACTTGGATAACCGGGGTTCTTCCCGTAATCATTTCCAGCAAGATCACTCCATACGAGTAAACATCCCATTTCTGTGACGGTTTCACCACTTTCAATGCCTCGGGAGCCTGGTAACAAGAACCAGAAGTTGTAGTTGACGTAACTGTCGTTGCAGCCTCTGACAGTGCACTGCCTTGCTTACTTTGTTGTGGTTTCTCAGAGGCCATGTGGTTGGAATGCAAAGTAGGGGATGCTCCGGCTATATTAGCAAGACGTCCAAGTCCAAAGTCGGAGATTTTGGGTTCCATGTCATGCCCAAGCAATATATTAGATGGTTTCAGATCACCATGAACATATTTCTTGGGACTATACTCATGTAAATAAACCAACCCTTTAGCAGTTCCCTTCATTATTTTTAGTCGAATGGACCACGAAAGAGGTGTAAATGACACCATTCCAGGTTTTCCTAAGGGTTGAGACAAGCCAAAAAACCACAATTAACAATTAAATAATCATGAGAAGTTGGAGAAAAAAAGGCAAACAAGAAAGCAAATTGTCAAAATTTGAAGCTTACCATGAATTGCAGTGGCAAGGTTTCCATTTGGAATGAAGTCATATATCAGTAGCTTCTCATCCACAGACCAATAATAGGCGCGAAGTGTCACAAGATTTTGATGTCTCAGTTTTCCAATTGCTTCCACCTCTGTTTGGAATTCCTTAAATCTTTGGGAACCGCCCTCACCTAGTCTTCTCACGGCCAAGTTAAGCCCGTCTTCAAGCACAACTTTGTACACAATGCCAATACCACTTTTCCCAAGGACAAAGGCGGATGCCTTGAGAAGTTCGTCAAGATCAAACGCCACTTGATTATCTAGTGCCACTAAATCATATTGCTCAATATTCTCCGATAACGTCTCTGACTCATCCTTCCTAAAACACAAACACTCTTTTCTTCCTTTCCCTCCCTTCTGGAAACCAAAGCCAGATTCATCTTTTTTCCTTCCACAGGCACATATTCTCGAATAACAATACGAGAATAGCAAACCAATAACACAAATTCCAACCACATCCCCAACGATTATCGCAATTACAGCACCTCTACTCAAACCTTTGGCATTCCCATCATTTCCAACACCATCTAAAGGAGAATTATTAGGCAAGAAAGGTTCCGATTCCGGTGAACTTGCCTCACTTTGTGCCGAACACGGGTTCTTTAACGGAGGTCCACAAAGCCCAAGATTACCAATAAAAGCAGTAGGTCCTCTGTTAATCAAAGCACCATTTTGTGGAATTGGACCACTCAAATTGTTATAAGTCAAATCAATATACACCTTCTCTGGTAGATTACCAAGACTCGCCGGAATCGAACCACTAAACATATTATGAGACAAATCAACAGTCCCTTGCAAATTAGACAAATTTCCTAAGTCACTTGGAATTGGACCCTCAAATTTATTAAAACCAAGATCAAGTTTTTCCAATGCAGTCAAATTACCACCAAACCCCTCAGGTAAAAAGCCAGTAAAATTATTTTGACTAAGATCAAGAACCTTCAACCTTTTACACTGAAGCAAACTCACAGGAAAAGACCCATTCAAGAAATTCTGTGACAAATCCAAAGTTTGAAGATAATTTAACCTCCCAACCTCAAATGGTATAACCCCAGAGAACAAATTCCCATAAAGAACCAAACTTTGTAAACCTTGAACCTTAAATAACTCAACAGGTAAACTACCAGAAAACAAATTACTCCTTAAATTTACATGTCTAAGCTCAGATAAAGATCCTAGAGTAGAAGAAACAAAACCAGTGAGTTTCTTTTTAGGAATACTAACAGAAACAACTTTAAAATCTTTGCATGTAATACCATTCCATGAACAAGGAGTTTCATCAGAATAATTCCAATTATTTAATGAACCTTCAGGATCTTGACCTATACCTTTCTTGAATGACCAAAGTGCTATTCCTTCACTGTTTAAAGAACTCACTAAAACACAAGAATTAGAAAGAACCAAGAAAATGTATAAACATAAAGCTAGCATTTTTAGCTCAAGAAAATGGAAAAAATTGGTTTCAAAGAACTTACCTTTGTACACCAGAAAACCAAGTTTTGAGCTTTAGAGAAAGATAGGGAGAGTGTGAAAGGGTTGATAGTGAGAACAGTGGAAAGACAGAAAAAGAGGGTACAGTGTGTGTGTGTGTGTATTGAAGAAAGGTAAAGTGGGGTTGAGCTAAGTGGAAGAAAGACGTTGGGAAAATAGATTAATGTATTCTTATACTTGGGGAAAAACAAACAGAAAAAAGAAGGAAAAGGAAGCTTTATTGTTGTAAACACTGTAAATGTATCAGTGGAGTGGGGTAAGGTTATACGTGGGACAATTTTTATATATGTCGTCTTATTATCGTGAGATTTTTTTTTTTTTTTTTGGTGTGGTGGGGTGTGGGGGGGTTGGAAGGGGGGGGGGGGCTATAAGCCAATATGTAAAACAAAATAGGAACAGTTGAAAATGCTTGAATATCTTTTTTTTTTTTTTTTTTGCATAGAAATTGTTCAAGAAAAAACTTATTAAAGTGAGGTCTAATTTGACTTCTTCGAGGTGGTTTGGTACGATGGATAAACAAAAATAATCTTGGGGTACCGTCTTATTCATTATTTGATTACTAATCTTGGAATGAGTTATCCATAATTAAAAATAGCATTTGGATAAGGAGGGTGGAATAATAGTGTAAAAAATGCACGGGGCGCCCTATTTGGTCGCCCCCATTTAACCTATACTCATTTTTTTTTAAACTTTTAACTTGTACCCACTTTTTAAACAACTTCAGCTCCCTTTCTCCTCCCCTTCTCCTCCTTCATTTTCTTTTTTCTTCTTCTACAATCTGATTCCATCGAATCCATACCTATAACGGTGGGTCCGCCCTTGGTTTTTACTTCTTAAACTCATCAAAGCCTCTGTTATTTTATGACCACTTGAATTTACGTGTTGTTAGAATTGGGTACAAAACAACGTAATTCCACGTGCTTCAACTATCAAATTTACGTAGATTTCAGCAGGTAGTGAAGTCGTACCAGGACCATTAGCAAACTTCGTATTAGGAGCGTTGCAAATCTCGACTATGCACTGAAAGCCAACAACAACAGCAGGAAATCTAATTACATCTTGATAGTGGGATTCCCCAGTTACAAAGACAAGAACTTCAACTCTAGAGCTGAAGTTTTTGTGTTGTAACTGGAAACTTTAGTTTTTGTGTTGTAACTGGAAAACTTCAGCTCTAAAGCTGAAGTTTTTGTGTTGTAACTGGGAAACTTCAGCTCTAGAGCTGAAGTTTTTGTGTTGTAACTGGAAACTTCAGCTCTAGAGCTGAAGTTTCTGTGTTGTAACTGAAAACTTCAGCTCTAGAGCTGAACTTCAGGCCCGGCTACTAGAATGTGAAGTTTTGCGTGATTGTCTTTGCTACTTCAGCCCCGTGTGCTGAAGTTATGTGAAAAAGCGGGTACGCTTGCAATTTTTTTTGCAAAGCGGGCACAAGTTAAAATGTGGCACAAAAAGCGGGTATAGATGCAAATGCCCCAATAATAGTCCCACGATAAGTTATTCCAGGATAAAACAATAAAATTGACAATTCCAGAATTAATACAACATGAAAAACAATCAATAAAGAAATAATATAAAGATAACTAACCCCAGCATAACTTATTTTCAAACCAAACGACCTAAAAAGCCAAGTTAGACCTCGTTTTAACAAGTTTTTTCTTGAACAATTTCTATGAGAAAAAAAAAAGAGATATTCAACCGTGACAACCTTTTTTCCCAAGAAAAATGGCAACAGTAACAACAATAACAAATCCAATGTAGTCCCACAAGAAGGGTTTGAGTGAATAATGTGTATTCAGACCTTACCCTTACCTTGTGAAGATAAAAAAATTATTTCTGATAGACCCTTGGTTCAAGGAACAGTAAAAAGAAAAATGTTTAATATACATGTTTCAAAAAAAAAAGTTATTTCTTCTTAAATTATGTACTAAGTACTGCCACATAAATAAAAATTAGGTAACTACATTTTCTTTCTGAAACAAGAAATATGTACCAAGCATGAACCATATCTTATGCAAAAAGTAAAGCAATGACAACTCAGAAGAAGTCAGGCTTGGGGTAACTCTTATCTTTTATCAAGAATTGGTAATAGTACCATCTACTTAGCTAGTTGTAATAAACAAAATTTAAGGACCACTTTTCTGTACTTTGATTTTTTAGGGCTAGAATTACAAGAAGAGATGGAGGGTCAGGATTTAAAGTTGGTAAAAAAGTGACCACATTTGACAGTGAGGACTGTCTTTATAGTGTTGGACAATTGAAGTGAAACAGCAAGGTGATTATTGTTAATTAACTAAATGATATAGTACTAATAATGAACAGATTTCAATGAAGCATGCATTTTGACTGTCTATTAATCACTCCACATGTTTATTTGACCCAAATTAATCCTTAACCTCTTGTTTTTATCCTGATAAAGACACCTCAAGTTAACAACAACGACAACAACATACCCAGTATGATCCCACAACACTATTAAAAAATCAGGTTTTAGCGACAGACAAATTCTCTAGCCAAATAGAAAACTCCGTCGCTAATCTCATTTAGCGAATAGCAACGGATTATCAAGAAATTCTGCTAGCTACGAGCGTTTTAGCGACAGATTAGCGACGACGTCCGTAGCTAATTTCAGTTTTTTTATAGTGCAAATGGGGTGTGGGGAGAGTAGTATGTATGCAGATCTTACCCCTACCTGCCGAGGTAGAGAGGCTGTTTCCGATAGACCTCGACTCAAGAAAAAGTAAAAAGAGAGAAAGGAAGACGACGAAGAAGAAAGAAAAAATAAGGGGACAAAGGACGATAAGGAAAAGGGGAAAAAGACAAGTGCAACAACAACAACAACAACAATAACAAAACAACATATAAAAGATAAAATAGCATCAAATAGTAACAAACCGGAAAATACGAACAGAGCGAATAAAGACACCTCAAGTCCTATCTATGAATGTATAATGTAAAAATATACTCGCATTCAGTGTTTACGTTAAATTTTATTAATTATCATGATTAAGTTATTAATTAAGAAAAAAAATGCATTAAAATTTAGTGATAGGCGTGTATATATATATATATATATATATATATATATATATATATATATATATATATATATATATATATATATCATGTATTCATTAAATTAATATAAATATGTGTATGGGTAAGTTTTCACCCTATGAATGTGTGTGCTTAATTAGTTCTTATGTCTAAAATATTAAAAATTACAAATTTGTACGGCTTACACCTCACCCTAGAGTAGCATTTCCTTTCCATGAGAAATAGGCGAAATCTAATTATTCTTTTATTTTTTCCATCAATTATATACATTATATCCTAACCTTAACAAAAATCACCTAATTAAACTGGATAATGAACAACCAGTCTCCAAAGTAGGACAACCGACGAGTGAACCGGGTCCATACCGGTTCAGCCAATGGTGGGCCCACTACATGGCGCTTTTTACATAGAGAAATGTATACTTTTCGGTGCTTTGCTTCCAAAATAGTATCCGATAAAATATATCTATCTATATCTATTTATCTATCTATCTATATATTTATATTATTATAAAAGCACGAATAATTTATGCTAAATGTTGAACGACCAAAATAACCTTGAAATATTAATTGACTTTTATAACCTTAATTATTTGTATAATTTAATGATATAATTATAAATTACCTGAGGCTAGAATTCTTTCTATTTAAATTACACATATGACGACGCTATACAAAGTTGACGAGGCTAAACTATCCGTATATTACAAGGAAACTGAAAAATCCCATTTTACTGCAGTTTAGAATATAAATCCTATATGGTGTAGAAGTTCAATTCCAAAGTCATGGCTTAAACGTTTGTTTATATAAGGCTTTTGCCTAAGATTTTCAATGAAATAGGCGTAAATTGCGATTTCCCACGACTAATGCCATTAAAACTTTTCTTCAGACTCAAACTTTTGTATCTTTTTGGATACTAATAATCTCAACGTTTGAAGGAATTAAGGCCACGCTAATCTATTCTTTCTCTATCTATCTATCCATTTATTTTATTGTGACGATCCAAAGGGTCATCACCTGTTTTCTTACTCATTTTGTGCTTTGCGTGCGGAGTCCGTGCGCGTAGCCGGAAAGCTTAAATATGAATTCTATGAGAAAATGCTAAATTTTGATATTAAAATGAATAAATTTGACTTCGGTCAACATTTTGGGTAAACGGACCCGGACACTGATTCGACGGTCCCGGAGGGTCCGTAGGAAAATATGGGACTTGGGCGTATGCCCGGAATCGAATTCCGAGGTCCCAAGCCTGAGAAATGAATTTTTGTGTGAAATTGTTTTCTGGAAATAATTAAGGAAGTTGGAAATGAAATTTGATTAAAAGACTATGGTATCGGTCCCGTATTTTGGTTCCGGCGCCCGGTACAAGTCTTATATATGGTTTTAAGCGCTTTCTGTAAAGTTTGGTTGAAAACGGACGTCGTTTGACGTGTTTCGGACTTAAAATGAAAATTTGGAAGGAATCATGAAATTTGAGGCTTAATTCGATGTATATGATGGTATTTTGGCGATTTGATCGCACGGATAAGTCCGTAGGATGTTTGTGAGGTTGTGTGCATATTTGGTTTGGAGCCCCGAGGGCTTGGGTGAGTTTTGGATAGGTGTCGGATTGCATTTTTGAACTTTGTAAAATCTGGTATGCTCAGCTCTGTGGTCTTCGCATTTGCGAAGATCATCTCGCAATTGCGAGCTCGCAAATGAGAGATTTGCATCGCAATTGCGAATTATGGGATTTTGGCCACTGATCGCAAATGCGATCTTAGTGTTCGCAAATGCGAAAGCAGGGTGGTCGCAAATGCGACTTTTCCCTTCGCAAATGCGAGAACTGGCAAATGGGAAGGGTTCGCAAATACGAACCCAGCTTCGCAATTCCCACAAATGGTCGGGGTACGCAATTGCGAACCCCAGTTCGCAATTCCCATATCTAAGGCCCAGCAAATTTTATACTTAGTCGAATTTGAACTATTTTTCACCATTCTTTCAAAATCCAAACTCCTTAGGCGATTTTTTGTACCGACCCGACCGGTCGTTTTGAGCTTTTGCACTTTGCATGACTTGACCCGTGTTATGTATTATGACTAATGTAGATCATTGGTTTTGGTTTTTAGGAAAATTTGGAATAAATTTGAAAGAACAGTTTCAGTCGAAAGCTTTGAATTTGAAAGGTTTGACCAAGAGTTGACTTATTTGTATATGAGCTCGGATCGGAGTTTTTATGATTTGGTTAGCTTCGTTAGGTGATTTGTGGCTTAGGGGTGTGATCGGAAGTGGTTTTGGAGGTCCGGTGTAGAATTAGGCTTGAATTGGCGAAGTTAGTATTTTGGCGAATTCCGGTTGATAAGTGGGATTTTGATCCGAGGGTCGGAATGGAATTCCGAGAGTTGCTGTAGCTTCATTATGTGATTTGGGATGTGTGTGCAAAATTTCAGGTCATTCAGAGGTGTTTTGGTTGGTTTTTTATCAAATGCGTGTTTCGGAAGTTTTATAAGAACTTAGGCTTGAATTCGATGTGAATTGATGGTTTTGGTGTTGTTTGAGGCGTTTTGAGGATTGGAACAAGTTTGAATGATGTTTTAGGATGCGTTGGTGCTTTTGGTTGAGGTCCCAGGGGCCTCGGGGTGGTTTCGGATGGTCAATCGGACCATTTTTGGAGTTTGGAAGTTGCAGAAATTGAAGGTTCAGTGTTGCAGAGATTTATCTCTTCGCATTCGCGAGAGGAGCCTCGCGTTCGCGTAGAAGGAATTTGGAAGGCAGGAATTTAAGCCTTCGCGTTCGCACTTTAGGGCTCGCGTTCGCGAAGCGTTGGGAGCTGATGCTTCGCGTTCGCAGGAGGTTGTTCACGTTCGCATATAAGGATTTAGGTCCAGGAGCAGTCGCGTATGTGGGACCGCGTTCGCGTAGGTATATATGGCTAGTGCATCGCGTTCGCGAGTGTTTATACGCGTTCGCATAAGAGGAATTTTGGTCAATGGAATTTTTGTGCTTCGGGAACGCGAGGCTTTGACCGCGTTCGCGAAGAAGGATTTTAAGTGCTGGGCAGAATGTTTTATAAAGGCTATTCCGCGATTTTGAGGTTAGGAACCTCCATTGTTGAGCGATTTTGGAGCTTGGGAGAGCTAATTGAAGAGGGATTCAAGGGGAATCACCTGGAGGTAATATTTTTGAACTCAATATTCGTTTTTATTGTGTAATCTACCTAGAAATTCATGGAAATTAAGCCTAAAATTGAAGAACTAGGGCTTGGGATTTTGAAATTTGATTTAGGGATTTGAAAGACCATTTGAGGTCGGATTTGAGAACTTTTGGTATGTATAAACTCGTGAGGAGATAAGGAACCCGTTGATGTGAAAATTTCTAAGTTTCGAGAAGTGGGCCCGGGGCTCGGGTTTTGCTAATTTCGAGATTTTTGATATTTTTCGATTGCTTTCGATTGGGTATTGTTCCCTTAGCCTATTGTGACGTATTCGTTCTAGTTTTGTATAGATTCAACGCGCGTGGAGGCCGATTCGAGGGGCAAAGGCGTCGCGAGCTAGAGGTTTCGCCGGTTCGAGGTGAGTAATGATTGTAAATGATATTTTGAGGGTTTGAAACCCCGTATTTGCACATCGTAGTGCTATATTGAGGTGACTTGCACGCCGGGTAGCGAGCGTGGGGTAGAGCACCGTTGGGGATTGTGACCTGGTCCGTCCCGGTAGATGAATATACTGCGTATTTGACTGAAATTCACGTATTATCATTTTAATTGAGCTGATTGCTATATTTGGGCTTCGTGCCAATTGATTGAATCCTTCAGGGATTGTTATTACTGGTTTCTTACCATTTTTACATATCATTGAACTCAGTCCTGGTATTTAATACTGACTTGCAAAATTAGCCACCTTTTCTTAAACTTGAAACTTAATTAATATTTTTAATGAAGTTTGGGCTGAATATTTCTATATGTTTGTGCCCGAGGGGCTTATGTAATTTTGGACTGAGTATGGGATCGGGCTGCATGCTGCAGCGGTATGATATTGATATTGATATGAGGCCGAGGGCCTAGTTGATGCCACGAGATGACTTATTATTGCGCTTGGACCGTAAGGGGCCCCTCCCGGAGTCTGCACACCCCCAGTGAGCGCCGTCGACGATAAACGGATCGGGCTGCACGCTGCAACGATATGTGGAGCGGGCTGCACGCCGCAGCGGTACTAGTACTGTTCTGTGTGTTTACTTTATTTTATTTGCTTGTCTTACCTGTTGTTGTGCTACTTCATGAGATATCTACCGGATTGCCTGACATTATCTGTTAATTGAGTGTGGTGCCCGAGGGCGGACTTTTGTGCTTATCTGCACTATTTGAATTGCATTCGTTTGCATACTGTTGAAAAAGTCATTTCCAAAAGAGGTTTTAAACTGAGCTAAGATATTTCTAAAGATTTCACAGCTTCACTGTTTTTCTCAAAAGGTTTTACACTACTTCTAGATAGCATGATGATGTGACATACGTGATTTCTTACCGCTCAGTTGTTATTTACCTTTATTACTCACTGAGTTGGAGTACTCACTTACTCCCTGCACCCCGTGTGCAGATGCAGGTATTTATTCACCCGATAGCGGGTTTGGCTGATCAGAGTCAGAGATATAGGAGTTTAACGAGGTGACTACCAGCGTTCGCAGCATCAGTCTTCTCCCTTTGTCCATTATTCTTGATTAGTGTATTTTTGACCTTGAGGTTGTACTTACATTTTAATAGATGCTCGTGACTTGTGACACCCCGATTAGGGCTGTATGGGGTTGTAATTCCTCTAATTAATATTTTTAAGTCATACTTTAGCTGTTTATTCATGATTAAATTATTTTTGAAAAGATGAGTTGGGTTAGTTGGCTGGCCTCGTCTTCACGAGAGGCGCCATCACGACCAGTGCGGGGTTTGGGTCGTGACATTTTTCAAGAACAAGTTTTATTCCAAATCATTTGTAAGTCGATTTTTACTCAATTCTTTCAATCATTAACATTATTTAACATGTTTTCCACTTAAAATCAATAATTTTCATGGGTGAAATTGGGGGTTTTGGGTAAAACCTAGGTTTTTCTAAAAATTGGGGATTTGGACCTCAATTTGAGGTCCAATTTCAAAACAAATCACATATTTGGGTTCGTGAGGGAATGGGTAACCGGGTTTTGGTTCGAACCTCGGGTTTTGACCATGTGGGCCCGGGGGCGATTTTGGAATTTTTGGGCAAAACTTTGAGAAATTCATTTTTATGCATTCAAATTGATTCATTTAGTGTTTGTTAAAGTAATTAAGTGACTTGTGACTAGATTCGAGCGGATCAGAGGTGGAATCACGGGGTAAAGCTATAGTTGAGGCTTGAGTTGAGTTCAAAGCATCGAGGTAAGTGTTTGGTTTAACCCTAGCTTGAGGGATTAGGAGTTGAGTCATAATTGCTACTTGTTTTGTGTTGAGTACGACGTATGGGCATGGTGACGAGTATCCATGCATCGGTGTCGAGCATGACCATGAGTCTTAATTTGATAATTGTATACCCCTGTCCTATGAAAGTTGTGACTGAATATTGGTATTAGTTGTGCCAAGATGAAGTTGAATAGGATTGGTTATAGCTGACTCTCCCTTGTCGGGATGTTTGACTTGTTGTTATTGTTCCCTTGCCGGGAAGAGTATTAATTTGATTGTTTCCTTGCCGGGATTGTATTGTGTATTGTGTTGAAAGTAAAGGGAGCGGGTGGTACGCCTACCACAAGTGATATTGAAATGGGAGCGGGTGTACGCCTACCACAAGTGATATTTAAATGGGAGCGGGTGGTACGCCTACCACAAGTGATATTAAAATGGGAGGNTGCTTATATGTGGGTTGCGCATGTGGCGGAATAAGGGTGGGACGATTGTTATGCGACGTGTGAGCGTGCCTATTATACTATTTATTGCACACGTGGCGAAATAAGGTGGGCTATGTCAGGGATTGATTGTATAGAGTTGTGACGGCCTGTGGAGACATTCCTATTTGTTTTATATTGTGATTGTGGGTTGTTTTCCTGTATGAGCGTTACCGCTTGGGAGTTGTGAGGAAACATCGAACGTGCGGTCCGTTCTCCTTTTCATGTTTGCTAGCTGGTAGAATTTTGTTAGAAACACTTGCACAAGCGTACACATAGCTGAACACTCCTGTTAGAGGTGAATTCCTCCTGATTTTGCTAAGGGTGGAGGTACGCCCTCGTTTATCCATTATATTTGTGAGAGTGGCCCTAGTTAGCCAGTTAGTTGTCAGTATGACCATGAGTTTGATGGGGCACAGGATGCCAATTGTTAGATTTCAGATGCTGGGTCTTCGCGAGTTGTGGTTTGTCCGAGACTTGGTGAAATTGTGGAAAGAGTTGAATAATACCTTTGTGAAGGTAATTGTAGGATATGAGTTATTGACTTGCTTTCCCCTTGCTGTGTTGTGACCTTAGGATTTGGATTGTGATTCTGCCGTCATTTCGTATCATCATTTATTATATTCTCGTTGTTACTTGTTGTATTTTTCCCTTATTGTGAATTGTAGCATTCTTGGTCATTCATGCAGTCTTTACATATTTATATGTCGTTTCCATTATTCCTATGATTATACTGTTTATTGACCGGTAGGTGTCTCGACTGTTCCTCGTCACTACTCCACCGAGGTTAGTCTTGATACTTACTGGGCACCACCGTGGTGTGCTCATGCTACTCTTCTGCACATTTTTGTTGTGCAGATACAGGTACTCCCACTCAGTTCTGTCAGCCTTGGAAGGAGGCGTATCGGTAGAGACTTCGAGGTATATCTGCTACGTCCGCAGACCGAAGAGTCCCTTTCCAGCTTTCTGTAATAAGTATAGCTCTTTCAGTATTTCTCCCTTATATAGATATTCTTGAGTCAGAGCCTCTTATGTATCCCTTAGCTTGTGATTTGTGAGTTTTCGGGTTTTGGGAATGTGTTAGCTTCGAGAATTGTTGTGGTATGTACCGAGCGGCACCTTAAACACCATTTATTTTTGCTAGTTCAGTTTTATTTACTTTCTTCCGCAATTATGGCTTATCTTCCGCATTGTTAGGCTTACCTAGTCGTGGGACTAGGTGCCATCATGACATGTTCACGGAGGGTGAACTGGGGTCGTGATAGGGTGGTACGCCTACCACACATGATATATTGAAATGGGAGCGAGTGGTAACGCCTACCACAAATGATACTGAAATGGGAGCGAGTGGTACGCCTACCACACATGCTATATTGATATGGGAGCGAGTGGTAATGCCTACCACAAATGATATTGAAATGGGAGTGAGTGGTACGCCTACCACAAATGATATATTGAAATGGGAGCGAGTGGTACGCCTACCACAAATCATACTGAAATGGGAGCGGGTGGTACGCCTATCACGAGTGACACTGAAATGGGAGCGGGTGGTACGCCTACCACGAGATATTGAGAAATGGGATCAGGTTGCACGCCTGCAACAAGATGAGTTGAATACGAAAGTTGCCTTATCATTTCATTTATTGTTAGAAGTTAAACTGTAGATGTACGTGCTATTCTACCTGATATTTTATTTTTATCTGTTGCCCCTGAAGCATGCTCCCTTCCCCAGCTTTAACTGTTATTTTCTTGTTACTTCTCCGTTGTACTAGTATATATATCTGCACAGGTTTATCTGGAGTCTGGTCCTAGCCTCGTCGCTACCTCGCCGGGGTTAGGCCAGACACTTACCAGTACATGGGGTCGGTTGTGCTGATACTACACTCTGTGCTATTTTGCACAGATCCAGGTTTCGGACAGTAGCAGCAGTAGTGTGGGAGAAGGTCTTTAGTCCAGAGAGACCCGAGGTAGCCTTGCAGGCGTCCGCAGGCCCGGCGTCTCCCCTATCCTTTATTCTGTCTGTTATCTCATTGTATTCGAGACAAACAGTTTATGATCTCTTTCAGACGTTGTATTTAGTATTCTTAGTAGTTCGTGAGTATGGTGACACTAGTCTTGGGTAGAGGCTTTTGTTGAATCTTCCGCATTTCTATTCAGTTTTATATAATATTAATACTTCCGCTTATTATTTAATTTCGTTACTTTTGTATTATTGCCGATAATTGTTAAAAGGGGATTATATTATTAATGAAAAAGTAATCAAATTGGGCTTGCCTAGCTCTCATTAGTAGGCGTCATCACGACTCCCGAGAGTGGGAAATCCGGGTCGTGACAAGTTGGTATCAGAGCTCTAAGTTGCATAGGTCTCACAACTCACGGACAAGCTTAGTAGAGTCTGAGGGATCGGTACGGAGACATCTGTATTTATCCCCTAGAGGCTAGCGAGTTAGGAAAAGTTTCACATTTGTTCTTCCTTGTCGTGCGGTTTGGTTTCTCAATGCTAATTGAAATTCTAATTTGTTCTTTCGCAGATGGCTAGAACACGCGCGTCCTCATCTACCGATCAGCAGTCCGAGCCCCAAGCACCTCCCGCTAGGGGAAGAGGGCGAGGTCGAGGCCGTGCTAGAGGCCGAGGTAGGGGCAGAGCTCAGCCCCGAGCAGCAGCACCAGTGGCGGAGCCTCGGGTTGACATTGACGAGGAGGTCCCAACCCAAGCCCCAGCAGTTCCGGTGGGCCCAGCTCAGGTCCCAGAGGGGTTTATTGCTACCCCAGTTCTTCAGGACGCTCTGGTCCGATTGGTGGGTCTCATGGAGAGTGTTACTCGAGCAGGTTTGCTTCCTGTAGCACCAGCCGTCTCTCAGGCTGGAGGAGGGGCCCAGACTCCTGCTACTCGTACTCCGGAGCAGGGAGTTCCCCCGATTCAGACTCCAGCAGTTCAGCCAGTTGGAGCAGCTCAGCCGGGTGTGGTAGCCCAGGCCGGTGATGGGGCAGCTATGTCTGCCGATGTTTTATGGAGGTTGGATAGGTTCACCAAGCTCTTTACTACTACTTTCAGCGGTGCATCTACCGAGGATCCTCAGGATTATTTGGACAGCTGCCACGAGGTTCTTCGGAACATGGGCATTGTTGAGACCAATGGAGTTGATTTCGGTGCATTTCGCCTATCTGGATCCGCCAAGACTTGGTGGAGGGATTTCTATTTAGCTAGACCAGCAGGTTCTCCAGCCTTGGCATTGGATCAGTTTTCACTGTTGTTTCTGGAGAAGTTTCTCCCTATCACTCAGCGAGAGGCTTATCGGAGGCAGTTTGAGCGCCTCCAGTAGGGCTCCATGACGGTCACTCGGTATGAGACCAGGTTCATCGATCTAGCTCGCCATGCTCTTGTCATACTTCCCACCGAGAGAGAAAGAGGGTGAGGAGGTTTATTGATGGCCTGATTCAGCCGATTCGTCTTCAGATGGCCAAGGAGGCCGGGAGTGAGATCACATTTCGAGGAG
>NW_017672235.1:126951-133115 GCF_001879085.1 Nicotiana attenuata | reverse complement strand
ATTATTATTGAGGATGGACTGGTTATCACCCTATCACGCTATCTTGGACTGCCATGCCAAGACTGTGACCTTAGCTTTACCGGGTATGCCTCGTTTAGAGTGGAGAGGGACTCCAGGTCATTCTACCCGCAGTGTTATCTCGTATGTGAAGGCTCGGCGTATGGTCGAGAAGGGGTGTTTGGCCTATTTAGCCTATGTTCGGGATTCCAGTGCTGAGGTTCCCTCTATTGATTCTGTGCCCGTTGTTTGTGAGTTCCCTGATGTTTTTCCTTCAGACCTGCCAGGTATGCCACCCGACAGGGATATTGATTTCTGCATTGATCTGGTACCGGGCACTCAGCCCATTTCTATTCCCCCATATCGTATGGCCCCACCGGAGTTGAAAGAGTTAAAGGAACAGTTGCAGGATTTGCTTGAGAAGGGTTTCATTAGACCCAGTGTCTCACCTTGGGGTGCGCCGGTGTTATTTGTCAAGAAGAAGGATGGGTCAATGAGAATGTGTATTGATTACCGGCAATTGAACAAGGTAACAATCAAGAATAAGTATCCACTGTCGAGGATTGATGATTTGTTCGACCAGCTTTAGGGTGCCAGGGTATTTTCCACGATTGACTTGCGATCTGGTTACCATCAGTTGAGGATTAGGGCATTCGATGTCCCTAAGACAGCTTTTCGCACTCGGTATGGGCATTATGAGTTCTTGGTTATGTCATTCCGGTTGACGAATGCCCAAGCAACTTTCATGGACTTGATGAACCGAGTGTTCAAGCCTTATTTGGATTCATTCGTGATAGTGTTCATTGATGATATATTGATATACTCCCGCAGCCAGGAGGAGCACGAGCAGCACCTTAGAGTGGTTCTTCAGACTCTGAGGGATAGGCAGTTATATGCTAAGTTCTCGAAGTGTAAATTCTGGTTGGGTTCAGTTGCATTTCTGGGCCATGTTGTATCAGCAGAGGGTATTCAGGTGGACCCAAAGAAGATTGAGGCAGTCAAGAACTGGCTTAGACCAGCATCAGCTACAGAGATTCGGAGTTACTTGGGGTTGGCAGGCTACTATCGACGGTTCGTGGAGGGATTTTCATCTATTGCATCCCCGATGACCAGATTGACTTAGAAGGGTGCCCAATTCAGATGGTCGGATGAGTGTGAGGCGAGCTTTCAGAAGCTCAAGACAGCTCTGACTACGGCACCAGTGTTGGTTTTGCCCACAGGTTCAGGGCCCTATACAGTCTATTGTGATACTTCCCGTGTTGGGCTTGGAGCAGTGTTGATGCAGGATGGCAAGGTCATTGCCTATGCTTCGAGGAAGTTGAAGATTCATGAGAAGAACTATCCAGTTCATGATTTGGAGTTGGTAGCCATAGTTCACGCATTGAAGATTTGGAGGCATTATCTGTATGGCGTGGCATGTGAGGTGTTCACGGATCACAAAAGTCTTCAGTACTTGTTCAAGCAAAAGGAATTGAATTTGAGGCAGAGGAGGTGGTTGGAGTTGTTGAAGGATTATGACATCACCATTCTATATCATCCGGGAAAGGCCAATGTGGTGGCCGATGCATTGAGTAGGAAGTCAGCCAGTATGGGCAGTCTTGCTTATATTCCGGTCGGTGAGAGACCGCTTGCTTTGGATGTTCAGGCTTTAGCCAATCAGTTCATGAGACTGGATGTTTCTGAGCCCAGTCGTGTGTTAGCTTGCACAGTCACTCGCTCTTCATTAATGGAGCGTATCCGTGGTCGGCAGTATGATGATCCCCATTTGTGTGTCCTTAGAGACACGGTGCAGCGCGGAGGTGCCAGGAATGTTACCTTAGATGGAGATGGTGTTTTGAGATTGCATGGTCGAGTATGTGTGCCTAATGTGGATGGGCTCCGAGAGTTGATTTTGGAGGAGGCCCATAGCTCCCGGTACTCTATTCATCTGGGCGTCGCGAAGATGTATCAGTATTTGCGGCAGCATTACTGGTGGCGTAGAATGAAGAAGGATATCGTAGCATATGTAGCTCGTTGTTTGAATTGTCAGCAGGTTAAGTACGAGCATCAGAGGCCTAGTGGTTTATTTCAGAGGATTGAGCTTCCCGAGTGGAAGTGGGAGCGGATTACTATAGATTTTGTTACTGGACTTCCGTTGACTCGGAAGAAGTTCGACGCAGTTTGGGTCATTGTTGATAGGCTGACCAAGTCAGCGCATTTCATTCCTGTGGCAGTCTCCTATTCATCCGAGAGATTAGCTGAGATTTATATCCGGGAGATTATTCGCCTTCATGGTGTGCCGGCATCTATCATTTTGGACCGGGGTACGTAGTTTACCTTGCGCTTCTGGAGAGCAGTTCAGCGAGAGTTGGGCACACGGGTTGAGTTGAGCACATCATTTCATCCCCAGACGGACGGTCAGTCCGAGCGGACTATTCAGATTTTGGAGGATATGCTCCGAGCTTGTGTTATTGACTTTGGAGGTTCGTGGGATCAGTTTTTGCCTTTAGCGGAGTTTGCCTACAACAACAGCTACCAGTCAAGCATCCAGTTGGCTCCTTATGAGGCTTTATATGGTAGGCGGTGTCGGTCTCCGGTCGGATGGTTTGATCCGGGAGAGGCTCGGTTATTGGGTACAGATTTGGTTCAGGAGGACTTGAACAAGGTTAGGATCATTCAGGATAGGCTTCGTTCAGCTCAGTCTAGGCAAAAGAGTTATGCAGACCGCAAGGTTCGAGATGTGGCATTTATGGTTGGTGAGTGGGTATTGCTCCGAGTGTCGCCTATGAAGGGCGTGATGAGATTTGGGAAGAAGGGCAAGCTTAGCCCTAGGTTCATTGGTCCGTTTGAGATTCTTGATCAAGTGGGAGAGGTGGCTTATAGACTTGCATTGCCGCCTAGCTTATCAGCCGTGCATCCAGTTTTTCATGTATCCATGCTTCGGAGGTATCACGGCGATCCAACCCACGTGTTAGACTTCAGCACTGTCCAGTTGGACAAGGACTTGTCTTACGAGGAGGAGCCGGTAGCTATTTTGGACCGACAGGTTCGTCAGTTGAGATCCAAGAGTTTTCCTTCTGTTCGTGTTCAGTGGAGAGGTCACCCTCCTGAGGCATCGATCTGGGAGTCCGAGTCTGATATGCGGAGTCGCTATCCTCATCTTTTTCCCGACTCAGGTACTTCTTTCTTTTGTCCGTTCGAGGACAAACGGTTGTTTTAGAGGTGGAGAATGTGACGACCCAAAGGGTCATCACCTATTTTCTTACCCATTTTGTGCTTCCGAGGCCTTGAAAACCTTGTTTATGGTTGCCTCGATTTGCGTGCGCAGTCCGGGCGTGTAACCGGAAAGCTTAAATATGAATTCTATGAGAAAAATGCTAAATTTTGATATTAAAATGAATAAATTTGACATCGGTCAATATTTTGGGTAAACGGACCCGGACCCGTGATTTGACGGTCCCGGAGGGTCCGTAGGAAAATATGGGACTTGGGCGTATGCCCGGAATCGAATTCCGAGGTCCCAAGCCCGAGAAATGAATTTTTGTGTGAAATTGTTTTCTGGAAATAATTAAGGAAGTTGGAAATGAAATTTTATTAAAAGACTATGGTATCGGGCCCGTATTTTGGTTCCGGCGCCCGGTACAAGTCTTATATATGGTTTAAGCGCTTTCTGTAAAGTTTGGTTGAAAACAGACGTCGTTTGACGTGTTTCGGACTTGAAATAGAAATTTAATATTTTATGAAAATTTGGAAGGAATCATGAAATTTGAGGCTTAATTCGATGTATATGATGTTATTTTCACGATTTGATCGCACGGATAAGTCCGTAGGATGTTTTTGAGGTTGTGTGCATATTTGGTTTGGAGCCTCGAGGGCTCCGGTGAGTTTTGGATAGGTATCGGATTGCATTTTTGAACTTTGTAAAATCTGGTATGCTCAGCCCTGTGGTCTTCGCATTTGCAAAGATCATCTCGCAATTGCGAGCTCGCAATTGCGAATTATGGGATTTTGGCCACTGATCGCAAATGCGATCTTAGTGTTCGCAAATGCGAAAGCAGGGTGGTCGCAAATGCGACTTTTCCCTTCGCAAATGCGAGAACTGGCAAATGGGAAGGGTTCGCATCAATTCCCACAAATGGTCGGGGTTCGCAATTGCGAACCCCAGTTCGCAATTCCCATATCTGAGGTCCAGCAAATTTTATACTTAGTCGAATTTGAACCATTTTTCACCATTCTTTTAAAACCCAAACTCCTTAGGCGATTTTTCAAGAATAAGTTTCATTCCAAATCATTTGTAAGTCGTTTTTTACTCAATTCTTTCAATCATTAACATCATTTAACATGTTTTCCACTTAAAATCAATGATTTTCATGGGTGAAATTGGGGGTTTTGGGTAAAACCTAGGTTTTTCTAAAAATTGAGGATTTGGACCTCAATTTGAGGTCCGATTTCAAAACAAATCACATATTTGGGTTCTTGGGGGAATGGGTAACCGGGTTTTGGTTCGAACCTCGGGTTTTGACCACGTGGGTCCGGGGGCGATTTTGGAATTTTTGGGCAAAACTTTGAGAAATTCATTTTTATGCATTCAAATTGATTCATTTAGTGTTTGTTAAAGTACTTAAGTGACTTGTGACTAGATTCGAGCGGATCGGAGGTGGAATCACGGGGTAAAGCTATAGTTGAGGCTTGAGTTGAGTTCAAAGCATCGAGGTAAGTGTTTGGTTTAACCCTAGCTTGAGGGATTAGGAGTTGAGTCATAATTGCTACTTGTTTTGTGTTGAGTACGACGTATGGGCATGGTGACGAGTATCCAAGCATCGGTGTCGAGCATGACCGTGAGTCTTAATTTGATAATTGTGTACCCTTGTTTGATCCTATAAAAGTTGTGACTGAATATTGGTATTAGTTGTGCCAAGATGAAGTTGAATAGGATTGGTTATAGCTGACTCTCCCTTGTCGGGATGTTTGACTTGTTGTTATTGTTCCCTTGCCGGGAAGAGTATTAATTTGATTGTTTCCTTGCCGGGATTGTATTGTGTATTGTGTTGAAAGTAAAGGGAGCGGGTGGTACGCCTACCACGAGTGATATTAAAATGGGAGCGGGTGTACGCCTACCACAAGTGATATTTAAATGGGAGCGGGTGGTACGCCTACCACAAGTGATATTAAAATGGGAGGGGGTGGTATGCCTACCACAAGTGATATTGAAATGGGAGTGGGTGGTACGCCTACCACAAGTGATAATGAAATGGGAGCGGGTGGTACGCCTACCACAAGTGATATTTGGGTCATTGTTGATAGGCTGACCAAGTCAGCGCATTTTATTCCTGTTGCAGCCACCTATTCATCGGAGAGGTTAGCTGAGATCTACATCCGAGAGATTGTTTGCCTTCATGGGGTGACGGTATCTATTATTTCGGATCGAGGTACGCAGTTTACCTCGCGCTTCTGGAGGGCAGTTCAGCAGGAGTTGGGCACCCAGGTTCAGTTGAGCACAGCGTTCCATCCTCAGACCGACGGCCAGTCCGAGAGAACTATTCAGATATTGGAGGATATGCTCCGAGCCTGTGTCATTGATTTCGGAGGCTCGTGGGACCAGTTCTTACCTTTAGCAGAGTTCGCCTACAACAACAGCTACCAGTCCAGCATTCAGATGGCTCCATATGAGGCGTTATATGGTAGGCGATGTCGGACTCCAGTCGGATGGTTTGAGCCGGGAGAGGCTCGATTATTGGGTACAGATTTAGTTCAGGAGGCCTTGGATAAGGTCAAGATCATTCAGGACAGGCTTCGTTCGGCTCAGTCGCGGCAAAAGAGTTACGCGGATCGTAAGGTTCGAGATGTAGCTTTCATGGTTGGTGAGCGGGTATTGCTCCGAGTGTCGCCTATGAAGGGCGTGATGAGATTTGGGAAGAAGGGCAAGCTTAGCCCTAGGTTCATTGGCCCATTTGAGATTCTCGATCGTGTAGGAGAGGTGGCTTACAAACTTGCCTTGCCGCCCAGCTTGTCAGCCGTGCATCCAGTGTTCCATGTGTCCTTGCTTCGGAGGTATCACGGCGATCCAACCCACGTGTTAGACTTCAGCACTGTCCAGTTGGACAAGGACTTGTCTTACGAGGAGGAGCCGGGGGCTATTCGAGACCGGCAGGTTCGGCAGTTGAGGTCGAGAGTTTTCCTCAGTGCGT